>NW_006239714.1:49052-79202 GCF_000226075.1 Solanum tuberosum
GCCTCGAAAGAGTCCTCGATTAGTTGAAGGAACTTCTACGGATGAAGTACATGCTCCAACATTTAACATATTGACTCAAACCCCACTGCCAAAAAATGTTGAAATTCCTGCAAAGTGTGGTTCCTCTCAGTCGAAGGATCAAAAGGAGAAAAAAAAACGAAGCAAAGAAAAGGGTGAGTCCGGCAAATCAAAAGGGAAAGAAGAGGAATGGGAAAATTGTAGAAACCTTTTGATTCAAATTCTGATTTTGTTAGTGAAATAAAAAAGGAAAAATGGAAAAAAACAACAAATGTAGAAGTTGTTCAATTTTCAAAACCATCATCAAGAAGAACAACAAAAAAGAAGGAATCAGAAATCCCAATATCCAAAAAAGGCAAAAAAAGTTGTTAGGGTAAGTATTATATTTAATTTATTTTCACATTATTCAAATTAGTGATTTTTTTGCTAAAAATATCACATTATGCTTATTGTTGTTTCGAAACTTTTGTTTGGGTGAAACTTGTACGAAATGTGAATAATATTTATATGAATCTGACTTTAATATATGATTTTGGGATATTATATGAAATGTGATATAATATTGGTATGCAAATGGTATGAATTGTTAAATTACTCTGTTTTGTATGAATTATGACTAATATTGATATGAAATTGGGATTTTTTTCTAATAGGAAGGTTTCTCTTTCAATTTATTCATTAATGTATTTAAATTTTTAACATTGGTATGAAAGTGGTATAAAATGATTTTTTTTTCAATTTTTTTCAGTTGTACACATGTCTATTTGTTGAATACATCAGTAATGAAGTTTTTGATATGCTTTCTGTTGATATTGATGCAAAGTACCATCGTCAAAGGTATGCCACAATCATATGGCATTATGGAAAAACAAAGAATGATGATGGCGCGATCAGTGAGAGTGAAGTAACGGCACTGTTGCTAGCAAATTTGATGGACCCCGCATAGCAAAAGAACATGCTCCGGATACCAGCAATTATCCCACACCAAAACCACGAAGATCAAATTTGAGATAGTTGATTGCACCTTAGTAATTTTAGTAATTACTAAGTTTTTTTTACTTTTGGTACGATATTTTTGTGTTTGTTATAGCTTTAAGTATTTGATATATATAATATCCACTGTTTTATTCCAAAAGATATATACCAACTACATATGAATTACAGATTAACTATTGTAATCGCAGGATACTAGTTATATACAAACTGCATTCCAAATGGATACACCATTCTAAAGATAAATTACACATTGACTATAATAATTCTCGGGATAACAGTTATATACAAAATGCATACAAATTGGATTCAACATTTAGAGTTTATGATTTTACAATGTCTTATTAACTAGAAATAAATCATACTACTAATTTAAAGTTCATGAACTAACTCTGACTTATAATTGGTATCCAAACTGTACACCTTTGGCATCCAAAATTCATATTCTAACACAAAAAAATAAAAAATGAATGAAGTTGGTATCCAACATGTATAAATACCTTGTATAAACGATTATGCCAATGTAAAATAGTGATAATTGTATTTTGTAACAACCTCAATTACATTTTTGTTTTACATTTTTTCATCCTGGACAATTTACAACCTAATTGTAAATTATATTGTCTTAACAAGCGTGGATTAAGTATTTTTTAAGATGTATAAAATGGATAAAATATGACTTTTTAATTTATTTTAACAAATTAGAGTGAATTAAGGAAAACAAATATTCCTAATTAGTTTTAATCTCCTAAATTTATGCTAATTAATAATTATCATCAATCAATTCAAATTTAATTAATGCACCTATTTTCGTTTTTTATTTTTTTTTCTTCAAAATCGATTTATTTTCCTTTTTATCTTTTTTCAAAACAGACTTTTACAATTAATTAAAAATGTTTTTAAATAAAATGTTATAACCTGAAATTTTTTATTGTTACAACTTAAAAGTTTTATTCTATTGCTATAACTTGGAAATATTAGTCTAATAAATGTCATATATGAAATTTTCACTTTATTAAACTCTAAATTAGTAGAAAATATATTTTTATAAATTTTTTTTCTCTTTCTGCAAATTTTTAGAAAAATTGTATATAAATTATGACTCTTTTTAAAACTGTTTTTAAATTAAAATATCGAAGAATTGAAACATACCTCAATAATATCACATCAAATATGTAGATAACCGTAATGGTATCATGGATGGTCAAGTAATCCCATCCGTTGACTGAAGCAAACCTCAATGAAAACACTACTCAATTACTCATTGATACCACCACAGTATATTATACTTTGATGGTATCAAGGAAGAAGAAGCAGTCCTTTAATGAAGACATTGCTCAGTTACTCTTTGATACCATTAGATTATATTTATACAGGGAGAAAAGGGTGGACGCTGACATCAACATGATGTCAACACGCAATAAAAAAAATAGATATATGACATTTTAAAATGAAAAAAGGGGTAAGTTCAGATCCTTGGTTTCAAAAATATATTTCGTGTTCAAACTTCAAGCAATGAATTTTGAGTATTACAACACACTTTAATATGCTTTCTGGAAGAAAGAAAAAATTATTTTGCACAGTCCAACTTGACTACAGCAGCAACTATTTCTACCTTGCAACAAATGAGATCAAAATGTTCGTGTCGATTGCAGCTTTTAAGAGTTTGGAACTGTGTTACATGAACCATTCGCCCAGCTCGGGTTTTGAGAGATATAACTTGGGTAAAGAGATGACTTTCTCCTTCTGCTTTCAAGAGTTTGGAACTGTGTTACATGAATCTTTTACCCAGCTCGGGTTTCGAGAGATATGACTTGGCTAAAGAGAGGACTTTCTCCTTCTGCTTCTTGTATTCATTATAGCGCAGGAAGAAATAACTGATGTAATCAAAGTCGATGGGTGACATTTTCGCCTAGGAATAACCATAACAAAAAGATTAAAATGTGAGATTATCTATTGGCATTCTTTGGACTGCATCTAAAATATAGCATAATATCAGTACCTGGATCAAAGCCCAGAGAGCCCAGTATAGATGTGAAGCTAGCATGTAACTACTGGTCTCAACATATAAGGCTTCAAGGTCCTTGTCAGATACCTGTCATCAAAATTAACTTAGATATACTTAGCAATTACTGATGTTTAAGTTCAACTGTTTTCTATTTGGTAGCAGACAGTACTACAGTAGCGTTCCAAGTCTTAATCTCATGATGTCTCCCAACAAACCCACAAGAACGTGCATATAGTAACAATGTGGTTATGTTCCAGAAAACAAGATTGGCTAGGTACACTATTAGGACAAGGGCATAAAAGGGCCTATAAATTTCAACACATGAATTGGTGGCACGTAAAAGCTCTCTGGTGAAACATCAATAGGTGGCATGTAAAGCTCTCACTGGTGAAAAAAATTATTAATCCTTCCAAACTTGATGGAAGAAAGTCTTTCAACTCCTCTCGGGCACTAAACCATGATACTATCTTAAAACCTTTATTTTTTGTCAATTAGACTATGCCTTCTCAGAGATTGTTTTGCACAAATGCTTTCCACCCATAAAACTTCTCTGTCGAGTTTGCTGTATAATCTCCTCTGTAATGTTGGGAGTGTTCCTGATTGTTTTTTTTTTTTTTGGCTAAATAATTGTTTCAGTAATAATAGCACTACGCAAGTTCCATCCTAGCTATACAACATGCAAAATTAAGTATAAGAAGTTCTGACATTTTTCCTCATTTACCTCATTCGGTTGGTCAGAATCCAAATAGTGCCTGAAGAAATGAAACTGCTCATCCTTACTTGGATATCTACATATAGAACCACCTCTAATATTAGTAATCATTTTCAACAAAATATCACCATAAGATAGAGGGAAAGAAGAGGACTGAGGACATGGAGAAAGAAATGCAGAGAGGGAGACGCAACATACAAGCTGTAATCACAATCATAGCCAGCATATTCATTGAAGTGATTCCCTATGTCAAATCCCCTGTAATTGTAGGATCCATACTCAAAATCAATGAAATACAGCTTTTCTGGATTTTGATAAACGGAAATGAGGTTAGTACAAACAGTTAAGTTCAGCATTTAATTGTAACTAAGAACAAACTCATCAAGCAGTTTTCCAATATGACAACAGATAACAAGATCAAATTTAGAAATGTCAACCATTTGATGCAATGTAAAAACCAGATTAAAAGACCTAAAAAATCATTCAGATATATTCTTTTAATGGGATAGACTATTTGATTTGACGATATTAATCATATGGAAAGTTTTTCAAACAAAGAACATAAATGAAAGCAGGAGTGACCTGATAAAGTTCATCCAAAGACTTATGTTGAGTCTTTATCACAAGAGAATACGAGTCACTTCAGAGAAAATTAGTTCCCTTACTAAACATAATAAAACCTTGAGAAAGACGAACAAGCAATAGTGACCCAATATATGATCACAAGCATAAAAATTTGCATTAGTAATACCAAAGAGGATGTCTGCAATGTACAGAACCAATTAAGTGATCTAAATGGTAGGGTTTTCTTCTCCAATAGATGAAAAGGAATCTCGAGATTATTGAATTTTATCATGACCGGGTGGGGAGACTCTGGAGAATTTCTAATTGAAAATGCCATGACAGAAGAAAGTACCTCAATCAAGATGTAAATACATGGAAAGCTAGATCACAAGTACCTTTATCCTCATTAAGCATCAGATTTCCAGAGAGTAAGTCATTGTGAGCAAACACCACCGGGGAGTTAAGACGGTCAGTCAATTCCTGTTCCAGAATTGCACGTTACTTTTGAAACAAAGAGATATATCCATTTAATACATGAAGCTATTTAATACAATGCCATTCTATGTGGAAAATAAGAATCCCTTAACTTTGAAACCTACAACATTTCATTTGTGCCAACTTTGGCTGTGCAACTACAAGAAAGATGTAAAATGGAAATACGTATACAAAGTCATCCAATTTGAAGCAGTCTGAACCATAGTATGATGGAAGATGAGACAACACTTAAAAAGTTCTTTGAAGGTTTTCGTAGGTGCCAAAGGAGAGGCCTAGATCTCTCCAGCAAGATAACAAGAGAAAAACAACAATTGACTTTGGAAAATGACGCGCTGAACATCTTAAAGCTATTGATTTCTCCAAAAGGGAGGTTAAGGGAAAATTGCTAACATATGGTTTCAAATTAGCAAATCTGTGAAAGCAAACTAACATAATACAGATTAAGAAAAATGTTAAATGCTTGTAGGGCTGAATTTGCACTGTTATGACGAAGATATTGGGAGAATCCCCTCCCCTCAGGTAAACAGCAAACAATAAATAGAGTAATAATCAACTACATGTCATGGGAGGTGGGACTACCTTGAGCTCAATGATTTCATTATGAACTTCCTGGAACAAAATTGTCTCATACTTCTTCTTCTTCTCACCATCATCAAATTGGAGAGTTGATGCTGCAAAAATGGAAAACACTCAGGCTTGAGATGGATCTTTCGTCATAGCAGTTAATCCAGTACAAGTGGTTCCAGTCTATGAGACTAAAGGGATGAGGGATCCATACATATCAACCAATTCAGGGAAAATGACGTCTCATTTATATAATATCACTGGAGAATGTTCAGTAAAGGATGGACCTTTTTTGAAGAACTTTAACACATCATTCCACACTTGAGGTTCTTTGGAGCCCGGAATTTCCACCTGATGGAAATTTCGGAGTTGCTTTGCAATTTCAGCAGCAAGCTTTGGGTTTTTCATGTCTGTTGAAGAAGTAACAAGAAAATGACAACTAATTTGCATATAAAAATAACACCATGAGGTTGGGGAGAAGTGAAAAATGTAGGTATCCCTGAAAAACAGAGTGCCAGAAAATTATTTCAACAACCCCATGATACAATAAACTTACATGTAAGTGTAACAGGTCAAACAAGATCTGTTGATGAAAGGACTCAAAGGCAACTGTCGTGTTAAACTCTAGTCCTGTTACATGGCTTACAAAGCTCTCCTTACTATTCAAATGTGCTCTTCTCAACCTACTTTGTGGACAAGTTCTATAAGATTCAAACCACCGACTTCTTTTCTATTAAACTACTTCAGAAGGAGGAGAGGCAGACACACAGAAAGATGATGAAATGACTATGCTAATTAGGCAAAGAAGATGAATCTTGAAGAGTACGGGTTTATACAAAGGAAGATCAACAAGGCCAGTGAAAAATGAAAGGCATTAACTATCATGAAAGCTCACATATCTTTTATGCACATTTTGGTTGCTAATTATAAAAGCAATTCCAGCCTATGCAATGATCACTGATCAGCATCTTTTTATTTCTTCAAAATGGACCAATCAATATTACATTCTTTAAGAGATCTAACGACGACTATAGCTTAAACCATGGACAAAACATGTCAAGCATATGATATGGACTATTTATTACCAGATGTTGCCCCTTCCGGCCCTTATGTGGATTCCTTTGGAGAGGAACAAGAGAACATTTGAAGGGGTGGAAATGAGTTAGTACAGTATAGGGCATGCCTTTTATTTTTGGCCAATATTTGGTGCAACCACATAATTCTTGTTAGTATAGATGAAATGATTAGGTCCCATTCGTAGAAAATATTCTTTTTGTGTAGGTTTTTACTTTTTGTTAACAACTAGTTTTTTTGTTTTTTTTAAATTAGTAATGTTGTATTCCTCAGCATTAAGGATATGTTGGTGACCTCCAAAAATTAGTAATTTAGTACATAGAGGGACTAGGAAGGCTAATTACAAAGATCCTAGCATATCTACTAGTTGCTCTAACTCCTCTATACATTCCTGTTTACACCAAAAATACAAATATGCAATACATTTTTCTTTAACTTTCTGTATGGAGTTTGATTTGTTCTCGTAGCATCTTCCATTTCTTTCCTTCCATATTGACCACCATATGCAAGCTGGAATAATTCTCCACCACTTTTTTTGGCTTTTACTTGCTCCTCTCCTGATCCAGCAACTCAACAGGTCAGCAGTATGCTCTGGCATCGTCCAGCTGTTACCAGTGAGCCTCAAAAACAGAGACCATAGTTGACCAGTGACTCTACAATGTAGAAAAAGATGGTTGTTGGTCTCATTTGTCTCATTTCATAGAAAACACCTTAGTACTAGTTGTGCACCTTAAATCTGCAGTACCTCCTGAGTCAGACAAGGCCTCTTGGCTACCAACCATACAAAACATCTGATCTTGGTTGGTGCTTGGCTTGTCCATACATATTTCCATCTAGCCAATATGAGGCCTTGCTGAGTTTCCAGCTCCTTCTTATAGAGCTTGTTAACTGTGTATTAGGACTCTTATATTTATCAGATTAGGACTCTTAGGATTGTCTAGTGTATTGATGTATAACTAGGACTTGTAGTATATCTAGGATTCTTATATCCGTGTTATAAATATATGTAATGCAGGCTCTTGATATTCAATGAGCTATTATCAAAACTCTCACATGGTATCAGAAGTCCAAATCTAGCCCACGATTTTTTTTCGTCTCTTTCCTTGTTTTCGTTTCAGCCATGACTACTCAGCCTCTTTCTATCTCGGAATCTGTTACTTCAACAGTCCCTTCTCTTCCAATTTCTACACCTAATATCAGTTCTACTATTTCTACCATGTCCACAACTCCTTTGTCATCCTCTTTTTCTCTTCCTTTTGTGCCATCTCCCTTGGTCTCTATACCGACTTCCTTATCTGGTCAAGCGTTATCCACGTCTCTTGGCAGTACTAGTGGCTTACCGTTTGTTTCTCCATGCTCTACTAATTTTGATCCCATCTTTTCTCCCACCTTTTCTTCTTCGGCATCTCTTGCTGCACCAAATATTATGAATCTCGTTACAATCAAACTTCAATCTGTCGAAGACTATTTGATGTGGAGAACTCAGTTTACCTCTCTTTTGATTTCTCATGATTTACTTGGATTTGTTGATGGCTCTTTTAAACCTCCAAGTCCATTTATTTGTGATTCTTCCAGGAATCAGCAGCCTAATCCCAACTACCGCTCATGGCTGCGAGTAGATCAAAGTGTCAGATCATGGATTTTTGCTACCTTATCACGAGAGGTTCTTGTTGATGTCCATCTTTTGCCCACATCTCATGATATTTGGTTGTCTTTAAATCGTCGTTACATGGATGCTAGTCAAGCAAACTCACTTGACTTGAAACAACAACTCACCACCCTACGTAAAGCAGATTCTACATCTATTGATCAATATCTGAGGGATGCAAAACAAATTGCAGATTCCTTAGCTGCTATTAATTCTCTTGTCTCAAATCAAGACTTTATTGATCATGTATTGCTTGGCCTAGGAAAGGAATATGACACGTTAGTGGCATTATCACTCATTTTCCTGGACAATTGACACTAGAGGACCTTCGTTCTAAGTTGTTACTACATTTTTTTTTTTGAAATAGGTAACTTTGTATTCACACAAAAGAAACTCATCAAGAAATTGATGAGCATGGATTTACAAACCCCCAGGGGGTGCCATCATTCTCAAATCCAAAAACAAATTTTCAAAACTTTACAATTGGCCTATAAACTCCACTAAACTATCTACTTCCCCCACTAAATCTTGCTTACACCAAAAAAAAAAGACTAAGGCATCTCATCTTGATCATTTGGGAACTGCTAGTCCTCCCTTCAAAAGCACCTTCCATTCCTTTCTTTCCATAGTGTCCACCAAATGCAAGCAGGTACATTTTTCCACCAATCTTCCTTTGATCCTCTCTTCCCAATTCCTTGCCAGTGTGTTAAGTGCCTCAAAAGTGGTTCTGGGCATTTTCCAATTAACCCCGAGTATACAAATGAACATGTTCCACAGATCTGTAGCCATCCTGCAATGCAAAAATAAATGGCCATTTACTTCAGCCTCTTGTTCACACATATAGCACCTTGAGCAGATCTGTATACCTCTTCTTTGTAGCACTTCGTGGTTTAGACAAGCTCTTCAAATTACCAACCAAGTGAAGCAAGCAACTTTTAGAGGGATCTTAATCTTCCATATTAATTTCCAGGGCCAAAATGTTGTCAAAGAGTGGTTGGTGTTTCTTTCCCAGTAAACTCCCCTACTATGCAATTTCCAAACTGGTTTATCGGACTCTGCATTGATGCCAAGGAACAGGTTCAAGGCCTGAAGTAAGTTTGCTACTCTTTCAACCTCCCAATCATTTAGGGCCCTTCTAAACATAAGGTTCCAGCCTTGAGGACTCCACATCTGCGCTATAGTGTCATTCTATTGTAGGCTAATAATGTACAAATCAGGAAAGAGTATCCTCATTTTCACATCGCCTAACCAGATCTCATTCCAGAAACTGATCTTCAGGCCATTCCCCACTCTAAAAGTCACCTGCGCATTGAAGTCAGTCGACATTCTCCTAATAGTTTTCCATACTGAGCACCCAAAAGTGCCATTCACCTCTTCAGTTATCCAATTTCTCTGTAGGCCATGTTTCTTAGCTATGAACCTCCTCCATAATGTTGTATCTTCGCAACAGAATCTCCACAACCATTTTTGCAGCAAGCTAGTGTCCTGAATACTTAAATTCTTAATGCCCAAACCTCCTTGTGCTTTGCTCATTATCACCTCTTCCCATTTAACTAGGTTGTATCCTTGCTTCTCTTTGTTCCCTTGCCAAAGGAACACCCTTCTCAACTTGTTGAGTTTCTTTCCAATACTTCTTGGTAGTGGAAAAAGACTTGGCATATAAGTTGGGAGGGCATCCAGAACTGATTTTATGAGTCACTCTACCTCCCAGAGATAAATATCGACTCTTCCACCTTGTCAGCTTCCTTTCACTTCTCTCCAAGACTTCACTCCATACTTCCAATTCTTTGTTCTTGGCTCCCAAGGGCATCCCCAAGTATTTGATGGGAAGAAAGGCCACTTGGCAGCTCAGGTTGTCGGCTAGGCCTTGCATATTATTGACTTGATTAACTAGGAACAGGCAACTCTTCTGCCAGTTCACATGTAGACCTGAAATGGCTTCAAATATGGTTAGTATTGCCCTCAGATGCCTAATTTGTGCACTTCTGCACCACAGAACACAAGAGAGTCATCTGCATACAGTAGATGTGTGATCTCCATGTTATTAGCTCTGTTAGTATATGCACCAAAGCCTCTTATCCACCCCAATTCATTAGCCTTTCTAACCATGTAGTTGAGTCCCTCCATTGCTAGAAGGAATAAGAAAGGGGACATGGGATCTCCTTGTCTCAGTCCCCTTTGTGATTGAAAGAAACCTTCTGGACTCCCATTAATAATGATTGAAAACTTCACTGTTGACACAAAACTTGATCCAATTCACCCATTTCCTCCCAAACCCCATGTCACTCAGAACTTTAAATAGGTAGTTCCAGTTTACATGGTCGTATGCCTTCTCTATGTCCAATTTGCATAGAATACCTGGCATCTTTTGCTTTACCCTGGAATCCACCAACTCATTAGCCAATAAAGAAGCATCCATTATCTGTCTATCCTTCAAAAAAGCCATTTGATGCTCGTTAATCAGTCTCCCCATAACTGTTTTCATTCTTTCAGTGATCAACTTAGCGATGATTTTGTACATTCCACCAATCAGACTTATTGGCCCAAAATCCTTGAGTTCCTCTGCTCCATACTTCTTAGGGATTAATGCCACAAAAGTGACATTCAAGGATCTTTCAAACACTTCATTCTGATAGAAGTTATGAATTGTTTGCATCACATCATCCTTAATGATCTCCCAGCACTCCTTGAAGAAACACATAGTGAAACCATCTGGGCCAGGTGCTTTATCCCCATCACACAATTTGAGAATGTGTACCACTTCCTTTTCTGAGAATGGTCTCTGCATCCATTCTTGCTCCTCTTGACTTATTCTTGGGCAGTTCATCATCACAAAAGGTGGCCTCCAGCTTTCTGATTCAGTGTATAGCTTCTTACAGAAATCTGTTATATGCTCTTTGATTTCTTTCGGATCTTTACTCTCCTCCCCACTAATAACCAATCTATCGATGGTGTTGTATCTCCTATGTGTTGTTGCCACTCTTTGAAAGAACTTGGTATTATTATCTCCCTGCTTTAGCCATAATACTCTGGATTTTTGTCTCCACCTGGACTCTTCATTCTTTGCCAACTCTTCTAGCTCAACTAGGATCGTTGCTCTAATAATCATCTCATCCTATGTCAGCATTCTGTCATTCTGAATCAGATCTATCTCAGCTAGCTCATTTAGTAACCTGTTTTTCTTGTTGATGAGTTCCCCAAATGTTACACCGCTCCATTCTTTGAGTTTCTGCTTTAGCATCTTTAATTTCATGCTAAGTTTGAAGTCTGGGCATCCTTCCACAACAAAACCATTCCACCAGTCCTGAATTAAATCTTTGAAACCCTCTACATTAGTCCACCAGTTTTCGAATTTGAAGTAAGGCTTCCTTTGTTCCCAGTCACCACATTGTAGCATAATGGGGCAGTGGTCAGATATAACTCTAGGCATAATTTGTTGTCTAATGTTTCTGAATTGTTCTTCCCACTCAGTTGAGTAGAGAAACCTATCCTGCCTAGCAGCACTGTGATGGTAGGCCCTCTGAACCATGTGAAATTCCCACCTTTTAGACAAGGGTCATGTAACTCCATATCCTCTATCCACCTCGAGAAATCAGTCATTACATTAGTTATTCTCCTGCATCCTCTCCTTTCGGCCATTGTTCTAACAATGTTGAAGTCCCTACAGGTGACCCACGGACCTCCACATAGCTCCCTAATTGCAGCAATTTCTTCCCAGCATTCTAATTTTTCAGTTCTAGTATGTGGAGCATACCAACAAAACCCATCTTGGACAACTTCGAATTTGTATGTAATTGAGAATTTTCCTTCCTCTACACTACTACCCACCCAAATTCTTGAGTCCCACACAATCAGGATCCCCCCGCTGCTGCCATCGGTTTCGATATACCCATACCTCATCCATCTACTAGCACACAATTGTTTGGCAATCCTGTCTACATCCTTGCTGATTTTTGTCTCCTAAAAGCAGTAAACATCAGCTCTCCATTTAAGTAGAGAGCTCTTAACCAGATTCCTTGTTGAAATCTTGTTAATCCCCCTAACATTCCATAATAATATATTTACTTTCATTTGAGAAATAGTGGCTGGACTCTCCCTCTGTTTCTTACACCTTCAACTTCCTCATTCAAACCTGACTGCAAATTCTTCAGCTCATTCTTGCCAATTCCTCTGTGTCAAGATGTTGTTGCTTCGCTATTTTCCCCTTTCTTCTCCATCCCCTTCTTTCTTTCATCGAGCTTCATCAGTAGTGCATGTGTTTCTCCCCTAAAACCTTCAAACGCCACTTCGTAAGTTCTACTAAGTTCCAAAATATGTTAACTTACCCAATTGGATGTTTCGACCTCTGCGTCTATCTAGTCTCCAGGACTTTGTATGGATACCGGCTCAGCATCATGAATCTGCTGAATTTGCAAGCCTTCTTCTGGCGATTTTTGTACTCCTGAATTCTCCCCAACATCCTTAGGTTGGTCGATCTCCTTTGCTTTATTGCGAGTTGGTTCAACAACCTCTTTCATCTGGTTAATCGACTCTCCAAAATTGTTATTTGCAGAGCTGTTGATGTTCTCCACCATATTCGCTTTTTCCATTTTGTTGTACGCATGTAGGAATTGAGACGCTAGTTCCTTGATGTCCTTTAATCCTTCGAGAAAGCTCCCCTGCTTATCACATATTATGTCAAGTTTTTTATTTAAAAGGCCCCCTTTTTTAGTTTGCTTTGGCCCAAACCTTTGAACTGGGCTTTATTTTGAATTAGACTCGCCCTGGCCCACTCCTTTATTTATTTTCAAAATCTGCCCATGCTCTCCTGTCAAAACACGTGAGTCACTTGCTGTGTTTGTTGCTTTTTGACTTTGAAAGAGGTTCTCATCTTTACCCAGTGGTTCTCCGCCTCGTATCCGCTGGGTAATGACTTCAGAGTTCCGATCTTCTCCGACGAACACCCTTACCGGCGATTCGGTCCAAATTTGCATCGTATAGCATATTTCACCCCCGTCGATAGTCACCTCTTTGGGTATGTCTGCTCCATCTCCTTTGATTCTGATTCTTGCCCACTTGAGATGATTTCTCAATTGGGTTTCCTCTTCTGTCTCTACCCACCCTCTGCAAAAATCTTTGATAGCCTTGAAAATTTTCTGGTCCCAGAATTGCAAAGGTAACCCTAAAATTCTTACCCAGGTCAAGCTTTCTGTACCCCTCCCACATCTCGTACCTATCGTCGGGTTCCACCATTGGAGGGTAACTGGCTTATTCCTCCACTCCCAGTCTCCTTCGATCACTTGCTCTGCTGTGACCCTAAGTGCAAACTCAAATAAGAAAGCCCATTGCCTATTTCATAGATGTTTAGACTGTGTGTTTGTTTCCATAGTCAATTGGCCCATCCCCTGATTTCTACAAGAGTCGTTGTTTCTCCGACTCTGGGTTCAAAGACACCTACCAAACTCCTCTTTAGCACTTCACTGTGCTCCTCTAGATCATCTTTAACAAAGATTCCCTCTCCCTGTAGGACTGCCTTCTCCTTTTCTGCAACTTTTGACCCCTTGTTAGCCCATTTAATGCTTCTTAGAACTGTAGCATATGGAATGTCCCTGTTCACTAGCCTAGGATTCCCCAAGCTCACTAACTTTTTGTGACTATTAATGAATCTCCCCACCTTTTCCGCAATGCTCAACCACCCTGAATTGAATGCTAGTTCAGGGATGATAATCACTCCTCTCCTCCTGCCTCTCACATTTATTAGACTGATGTAGCGACCGTATTTATTGTAGTTCCTAGAGCAGAAAACTTCCGAGAAACTGTCTTTCTTCTTCCATCTCTTCACCGTGTTCCCCCTTGTTAGTGATGCCTCCCGCAATGTCTGCACGATCCATTCCATTGTCTTCTCATTGAAAGTTGTTCTCGTAACGGATTTCCTATTTCTCTCTGTCCAGTCGTACCAAGCTCCCGCTGTACCAAATGTTCTTGAGATGTCGTAGGCTTTGAATCCAACTGCAAAATAAATATTGTCTTTCATCGATTGCAAAGAGGGAAGAAAGAAGAAAAAAAAAGTGTAACGGAAGGATCACCGGAAGCGTAGGGGAGAGACCCTACTGGATTAGGACATTCCTCGATTTTTGTGTCTGGGAGCTTTTTTTACTTTTAGCAAATGGTAAACTGCTTGGCCTTATTGAATTGTTGTTGTTTCTAAGTTGTTACTACATGAACAACGTTTGCAGCGCTTTAAAGGTTTTATCCACCATCTCTTCCACAAGCTTTTGCTACTCAAAATACACATTCAAACTCTTCAAGTACATCTCATTCATATCAAGGGGGGCGCAGCAGGGGTCGTACCTATTCTCCTAGAGGCCGAGGTCGTGGATCATCTGGCAGGTTTCACCAACATCAAGGATCTACGACAAACAATTTTCCTCGCAACAACTCTACTGGACAAATCACATCAGGTATTGATAGTGCTTCTCATGTCTCTTATGTCTCACAGTCCACCAATACAAATTCTCCATCCTCTGGAGTTTTAGGTTCCCATCCTTCGACTCTTATCTCGGCTGCCTCTGCTCATATGACCCCATCTGAAGGTAAGTTTTTACATACATCCTCTTACAATGGTTGCGATCGTGTTTTAGTAGGAAATGGCGCTTTGCTTGATATTAATAAAATTGGATACTGTCAAATACCTGCAACATCTCGTCCTTTACATTTGCACTCCACCTTTCATGTCCCTAATCTTAGTCATAATTTAATTATGTTAAAGGTTATGTGCTGACAATAATTGTTACGTAACTTTTGACTCTTCTTCTGCTTCTATTAAGGACAAAGTCACGGGTCAACCTCTTCTCAAGGCTTCCAATAAAGGCGATGTTTATCATGTGTCCTCTTCATTTGCTTATTCCTTTGCTCGTGCTTTTTTTTATTTGCGTCAACCAGGAGATATATGGCACCGCCGTCTAGGCAATTGTGGTGCTCGTGTCCTAGATAGTCTTAGGAAAAATAACTTAATTAGTTTGCTCAATTCTTTTAGCAGTACTTGTGTCTCTTGTCGTCTTGGAAAATCTCAACGTTTATCTTTCAATTTAGTTGATCATTGTAGTTCTTCCCCTTTAGAAATTATGGCAATCGCCTATATTATCTAATTTAGGCTTTCAATATTATGTCATATTTGTGGATGATTTTTCTCGTTTTACTTGGCTCTATCCTATGAAAAATAAGTCTGAGGTTTTCACACACTTCTGTGCTTATCAAAACCTTTCAAAGTGACGGGGGCGGAGAATTTGATAATAAATCCATGCTTTTACACTTTTCTAACTCAGGCATTGCTTTTCGCAAATCATGTCTAGACACTCCTCAACAAAATGGCGTTGCTGAACGAAAACATAAACACATAATTGAAATTGTGCGAACTATTCTCACCGAGTCAAAACTTCCTTCTCAATTTTGGGTTAATGTTGCCTTCTATGTTGTTTACACTATTAATCGACTACCTACTCCTATTTTTAACGAAATTTCTCCCTTTGAAAAGCTTTTTGGGAAACCTCCAGATTATACATTTCTCAAAGTGTTCGAATGTGAGTGTTTTCCGAATATATCTGCTCGTGTTTCTCATAAGCTTGCCCCGTGTTCTATCCAATGTGTGTTTTTAGGATATGCTCCTAATTATAAAGGGTATCGTTGTCTAGATCCTAAAATTGGTCGTGTTTATATTAGCCGGCACGTGCTCTTTCATGAATTAAGATTTCCATATTTAGAGTTCTTTAACCCAAGTGACACACCGATCTCTCTTCCTGCTTCTTCCGACCCGCTCATTGTCATTTCACCTTTACATTTTACCCCTACTATCACATCTTCATCTCCGTGTCATATATCTCCGACAACTTCTTCCCCTCCAGTTGTCTCGTCTATAGCGACAGTCCTTCTAATGAATCAAATTTTAGTGTTCCTTATACTCCTTCCAGTGCTCCTATTTCATCCACTAGTGTTCCTCATATTTCACCCCCCTCGACTACCCCTTCGACTAGTGTGCTGCCTTTGCCTTTAAATAGAAATCTGCCCACATCTCCCTCTCTTCCCAATCATCCAATGCAAACTCATTTGAAATCCGGAATCACTAAGCCTCGTCAGTTGCTTTCCTTAAATACAACTCATGAAATTGAACCAACTTGTTTCTCCCAGGCTGTCAAAAATTCCAAAATGGCAGCAAGCAATGGCTGATGAATTCAATGCACTTTTAGAAAATAAAACTTGGCTGCTCGTTCCTTATAACGATAACATGAACTTGGTTGGTTGTAAATGGGTGTATCGTATCAAATATAATTCAGATGGGTCTGTTGAGCGTTACAAAGCCCGCCTTGTCGCACAAGGTTTTCACCAACAACCAGGTCTTGATTATCATGAGACTTTTAGTCATGTTGTTCGGCAAACTACGGTACGTATTGTTCTTTCTCTTGCCGTTTCTTTTGGTTGGTCAATTCGACAACTTGATGTTAAAAATGCTTTTCTTCATGGTATTCTTAATGAGGAGGTCTTCATGAAACAACCTCCTGGTTTTACTCATTCAGATTATCCACATCATGTTTGTAAATTAACTAAATCATTTATGGTCTAAAGCAAGCACCACGTGCTTGGTTTCATCGCTTTAGTACATTTCTTCTCACCCAAGGTTTCGTTTTTAGTAAAACTGATTCGTCTATGTTTATTCATCGTTCTTCTTTAGGTATTCTTATCTTATTGTTGTATGTTGATGATATTATTCTCACTGGTAGTCATTCAGATCTTCTTGTTCAATTCATAGATCGTCTTTCTCATCAGTTTGCAATGAAAGATCTAGGTAACCTTCATTATTTTCTTAGTGTTCATGCTGTCAGCACCTCACATGGTCTTCATTTAACTCAACAAAAATACATTGTTGATTTACTTCTTCAGTTTCATATGCATACATGCAAGTCTGTCCGTACTCCTATTGCATCTCGCACTTGTATAGCTCTTGAGGATGGTAACTTACTTTCGGACCCAAGTGAGTATAGGAGCATGGTTGGTGCACTTCAATACTTGACAATGACTCGTCCTGATATTGCCTATGCAGTTAATATTGTTTCTCAATTTATGCATGCTCCCTGAACTACGCACATGCACTGTGTCAAGCGTATTTTTAGATATTTGCAAGGTACACCCACATATTTATGTGTGCCTCTTCATCCAATTCTATTGTCACGGCCTATTCCGATGCTGATTGGGCTGGTTGTCCTGATCCTCGCCGATCTACGACAGGCTATACAGTGTTCCTGGGCTCAAACCTCATATCTTGGCGTGCAAAGAAACAACCAATTGTTTCTAAGTCATCTACAGAGGCCGAATACAGAGCAATTGCTTATACATTTGCTGAGACTACTTGGATTCGTCATCTTCTTTGTGAGCTTGGAATATATCTTCGTCAACCGGTTCGTGTATTTTGTGACAATGTCAGTTCAACATATATGTGTCGCAATCTAGTGTTTCACGATCGTTCCAAGCATATTGATGTTGACTTTCATTATGTTCATGACATGTTCGTGACAAAGTATCTCAAGGGGATCTTCTTGTTAAATATGTCCCGACGTGATTACAAGTTGCTGACATTTTTATGAAAGGCTTTGTCCTCCTCTCAGTTTTATTTTTTACGTGACAATCTGTCCGTCACTACATCTCGTCCAGATTGAGGGGGCGTATTAGGACTCTTATATTTATCAGATTAGGACTCTTAGGATTGTCTAGTGTATTGATGTATAACTAGGACTTGTAGTATATCTAGGATTCTTATATCCTTGTTATAAATATATGTAACGCAGGCTCTTGATATTCAATGAGCTATTATCAAAACTCTCACACTGTGAACCTTCCATCCTCAGAGTGTACCCACGAGACTGTGTCTGGCCTTGCAACAAAACCATTAAACTCATTGATCACATGCCTCCTGTCTTACCCAAACATCTTTCCAGAATAGTATTTAGCTCCATTTCCTATTCTGAGTTTGATGTTTCCTGCTAGTTTGGTCGAGAAGGATCTTATTGTTTTCCATGTTGAAACTCCATATGGTATAGTGACCTCATTGGTACACCATTGGGAGTCCTGGCCATATTTGTGATGTATAACTTCTCTCCAAAGAGCCTGTTCTTCTTTCACATATCTCCACAGCCATTTCATCAAGAGGCACACATTGTGGATTTGAAGATTCCTAACTCCAAGACCACCTGAGAGCGTAGGTAGCTGCACTGTTTCCCAGTTAACTAGATAGTACCCCTTCCTTTCTTTGTTTCCAAACCAAAGAAAGTCTCTTCTAAGTTTGTCCAATTTCTCCAACACCTTAGCAGGTAAGGGAAATAGAGACATGGCATAAGTGGGGAGGGTGTCCAGCACTGTATTTATTAATGTTTGTCTGCCCCCAAGTGACAAGTATTGAGATTTCCATATGGCTAACTTCTTCTCTGGCCTCTAGATTA
The DNA here is from genome assembly GCF_000226075.1 of Solanum tuberosum. Taxonomy (NCBI): domain Eukaryota; kingdom Viridiplantae; phylum Streptophyta; class Magnoliopsida; order Solanales; family Solanaceae; genus Solanum; species Solanum tuberosum. The sequence continues at coordinate 67,595 of NW_006239714.1, forward strand.
TCTCATCCCATATTAGTAATTCTTTATGATTGCTTCCCAGAGGCATTCCCAAGTAAGTTGATGGGAATTGCTCAATCTTGCACCCTAGGATGTTAGACAATCTTTGCATTTGTGCTACTTCCTTGATAGGGAATAAACTGTGTTTCCTCCAATTAACCATCAGACCAGAGACAGCTTCCAGGATCATAAGTATCACTCTGATATATCTGATCTGGTCTTCTTTTGCCTCACAGAAGATTACAGTGTCATCAGCATACAACAATTGGCAAATCTCCATACTCACACCTGCCCTGCTACTAACTTCAAATCCCCTTATCTATCTGTTTTGAGTAGCTACCCTCAGCATGCTATTCAGCCCCTCCATGACCAATAGGAAAGGGGAGAGGGGATCACCCTGCGTCAAGCCCCTTTCAGATGAAAAAAAACCCGCATGTTTTGTCCATGGTTTAAGCTGTTTATGGGGCTTTCACCACTACATCACAGCAAATTATTTATGTATCATGAAGGGAACTTTTATTTTGTCTTGGATGATTGGCCGTATAAAAGCAGCTACAGAATCTGGAAGTCAAACCTTAAGCCTAAGGGAATAAATTTTCTTTTGATGGTTTGACTAAATACAGGAAGTTCTCTTAGCACCAAATGAAAACCAATGGGGAACATCACAGCATAGGATGAAGGAGGATTGCAGATTATAAATTCAATGTTCATTTTCACTCTTCGACGAATTTAACTACACAAGGACTTCCGAGAATGTATCTTACTTTAGACTAGGGTTTCCTAGAAGTCTATAACTAGTAGGTATTTTCAGGAACCTTTAGATAAATTGACATAGAGAGTTTGACCTAGTAGGTTGTAGTGTTCTAGTAGAATGTTGTGTTTTCTCTGTTAATGAAAGATGGTTCAAGGGCTTCAAGATGAACAGAGGGCAAACAAAATGTACTATCCATTTCACATCATCTATATGCGAATGACACACTCATTTTTCCTGAACCAGCAGCATGTCAACTAAAGTAATTGATATTTATTTTGAGTGTTTTGAGGCAGTCTCAAGACTTCATGTCAATTGGTCAAAACAGGTTAATTCCAGTCAACTCAGTGTGAGATTTGGATCTGTCTTTAGGGGCAAAACATAAAGCATAACTATATAGCAGGAGGTGGTGAAAAGATGTGAAATGAGTTTATCCAACTAGAAGAAAATTACCTTTCTCTAGGGGGGACACTTGAATCATAATAATAGTGTGTTGGATTCAATGGCAACATATATTATATGTCTATGTTCCCAATGCCTGTTAAGGTGAAAAAGAGAATTGACTAGTTAAGGAGAAACTTCTCATGGAAAGGCAATAGAAGGTAATTTCAACCTAGTGAAGTACAGCATCGTCACTATAAAGAAGGTCCAGGCAGAGGGGGATCCAGATTTATGCTTTATTGGTTCGAGTGCGAAGACCTACTGCAGCTCATTTGATTTATTGAATTCAAAATCTATTATTTCTACTATTTACTGAATTTTTTTAACACATATACAGGGTCTGAGCTAAGCTATTGGGTTTGGATGAATACATATTATATCCTTCCCAGGGGTTGGGCATCAAGAACTTAAGAGTACAATATAGGAGCCTTTTGATGAAATGGCTATGAAGAAATAATGTTGAAATCAATGCTCCAAGGGGTCGTTTGGTAGAGTGTATTAGGAAAAATAATGCATGCATTAGATTTGTGTATTAGTAGTCCCTTGTTTGGTACACTTTTTCATGCTATGTATAACTAATGCTAGCACTAGTTATACACTCTATAGTGTATTGAGGAGTGTATTACTAATACCATGGATTTCTAGGTATTAGTAATGCAAAGGGATTTAATATATGCATTAGCATGGTTCAATACCCAATTACCCCTCAAAAGCACTTCTACATCTTTTCCATCATAATTGTGGAGGATATTTTTGTAAATAAATATTTTGATACAATGCACACTATTTTTAATGCATCAAAATGCATAAGAAATAATCTATGCATAACTAATGCAAGCATTACTAATGTAAGCATTACTAGATGCACTCTATTGAGCATTATTTTTATACACTCTACCAAATGATCCCTAAGGAGGAAGGCTATCATAGTGTAGTTTGGTCAAGAGAACATGTGGTGTCCAAAGACGGACGCTCCACCACAAGGAATAGGTGTAGGGATAAATATTGGAGCACCATGCCACGTTTTTCACAAGATATAGAAATCAAGATAGGGAATGGAAAAAAGTCTCTTTCTTGCGAAATAATTGGCTAGGACACTCTCGTCTTAGAAATGAATTTCTCACTCTTTTTAACCTTCCACAGGACACCAACTTTACACTAGCACAAAGAAGGGAGGGAAACATTTGGAACATCACTTTCAGAAGAAATCCTAATGAATGGAAAATTAGAGTGATTGCAGATTTTTTCAGCTTTTTATCTACATTCCAATGTCTTAATAACAATGAAGATCAACAACTTGAAAGGGTCAGGAAAATGAATCATTTACCGTTAGTTCATGCTACATTCAGAAGGGACAATCATATTACTCATAGACAATGATTAAGGGTTGCAAAACATATGCTCAATGTGAGTTCCTCTGCGGCTAATAACCAAAGAATCATGCTTCACTCAAGATAATCTATGAATAAGGAGAATACAATCAGCCAACAGAGTTTCATGTGTTGAGAAGAATCAGAATCAAACAATTGTTTGTTCCTTCACTGAACTTTCACTTTACATGTTTGGAAGATGTCAATCTTTTGGGACTGAAATGGATTATGCCAAGAACAGTTTAAAAGTTTCTATTGAACTGGAACAGATAAGGACTGACAAAGCACTTAATGAGACTTGGAACACCATACCTGCTTGCATTTGGCGGTGCAGTTGAAAACGAAGGAATAAAAGATGCTTCACAGGACAAGAAACCACTATTTTGAAAGTTAGATTTGATTGCATCACATTGATAGCTTTCTGGTGTAATTTAGAAATGGTATCAGGATTTTAGCTTTTCTTGATATTGCTTTAGTTTCTATATTTTGGTGTAATTGCAGTGCATTCTTAAGTGCTGCTCTTGACATCACATAATGCTTAATCTCAGAAAAAAAAAAAATATATATATATGCATATGTATATTTATGTACACACACACACATATATATATATATATATATATGTTAGAGAGAGAGAGGAGAGAGAGTTTACTTTTTTTATAAGAATATAGTTTACTTCTTAATTTTGTTCCTCCCAGATTTTCTGATGCCTAGTCCTAAATAATTCTAATAGGAAAAGGAAACACGTAAAAATTTCTAAATCACAAAGGAAAAATGAAGTCTGGAAGGTAGCCAAAAGTTTTTTACACTAAACCACGAATAGTCTCTACTACATATATGCTACAAGTGGAAGTCTGATTAAATGCCTACCTGGGGGTGTTAAAGTGCGTGCATCAATAAATGACTGAACCATGCCATTCCCAAATACTGCTAGCAACTTGGCACCAAACCCAGCCGCTGAGAGGTGTTGAATCGCCTAAAGACAGGTACTTAACAATCATGAAGTGTGTATGATACATGGACATGGCCATAATTACAAGAACTAAATAAATAAAACTTCAAAGTTTAGAGAGTGGAGACATCCATCGAAAATTCAGACTTCACCAAAGAAGACGTGGAATTATGGACTAAGCTTATGCAAGAAATAATTTATTAACTGATCACAAAAAGCTTAGACCTATGTAGTCAAAACCTGACAGTAAATATATATATCAAGAACAAAAGTAAACTTGCATAACATCAATCAGAACATCTAGAATCAAACAGCTGACTTCATGCCTAAATTTTGAAGAATGGTAGATGTACAATTCCTAACAATAATTATTGAGAAAGATATTTATAATTAAGCATGGACACAGATTTTGTGATATAAATGTGCAGATACTAGGACTCCAAAATACTTTCTCCGGAGAAAATAATTCAACTAGTCCCTCCCCCTCTTCTTCCCCTAACTATGAACAAAACATAATTTTAGTCCCTCCCCCTCTTTTTCCCCTCACTATGAAAAAAACATAATTTTAAAGTGAAGTGTATAACAAAGGTGAAGTCCCCCATTAACTTGGCAAAATACATACCCGCTATTTGGAGAGAGTACCTTTTTTCTTTAGTAACAATTTTTTGAACATTACATATATATTCTTGAATATAAATTATTCTTTATTGTACTTCTATATAGCTTTTAGATATGGGAACTTTAATTTTTGTAATACTGAGGAATCAATGTCTAGACAGAAAGTAAATTTTGTAGTCTTAACACTGTTCTTCTTCTTAAGATAGAGGGAGTAGATTTCAAAATGTTTTGGAGGTTGATTGGCTTATTTGCCCCAGTGGATAAGAGTACAAGACTTACATGTGAAGTCTATGCATACTCTTCTTGGACACAATCCTACTAACAAAAAGGACGAGATACACAGATATAACACCTAATGAAGCTACACTGCAAGTTGACATCCACATAACATACTTTGTGGGGAGAGGAGAAGATTCAAACACTAGTTTGACAGATCAAATAACCTTGTAGTTAAAATGAAAAACAGATAACCCAAGTGTAATTGACTTAAATTACTCAAAAGTCAACTGTTACCGCTCCATATGATAGGAATAATGCACGGAATAAAATTAATCAACAGAAGCCTCTGAAACTAACCTGCATTTCTCGTTCACGGTTAATGACATATTCAGTATTTGGACCATATAACCTAACTGTCATATTTTCATGCTTTCCATCATCTTCTCTTACAGATACTTTTAGCACTGCAAAAATAAAAAAATATTGTCAGGACATACTACAATCTTAGCAAATATGTGTAGTCTTAAAATTTTCTGAGCAATAAAGATTTTAACAGTAAGAATCATTCTTTTTGTCATAGGATAGTACACATCGTATACACAATTATAGAATGATAAGTTTGGAATGCAAATGAGTGCTTAAAAATTGCAAATTCAAACAGAATAAAATACACACATAGATTTGTGATGCCACCAGATACAGTCTCTACAGAGAAGTGAGAACCATCTAGATTTGACCATTGGTTGAACAAGTCCTTGCACAGTTCTCTGCATAGTTTCAAACCAAGTTCAGAAATAGAAGAGGAAGAACAAAAATTAGCCTCAATATACAGGTGCATGCATATGCTAAATATACTTCTGAGTGTGGGAAGAAAAAATTCACAATACATCTATTTTACATACAAGTTTCATAAGCCTGCTAAATCATGTCCCATTTAATCTCACATATACTTATTACGCAATAACCAAAGGAACACCTAAGACCTTTTTCTTTACAATGACGGTGTCTTGACAACCATATGCACCTCGACTAGTTCACTGGATACATGTTGCCACCTACTACACCTACTGAGGCTTAGACAAATGGAAATAATTCACCTATTATCACTTTCGCTAGGGTTCAACCTTGCTTTCCAAGGTTGTCACTCCAACTCTACGTCCACTAGGCCACTCCCTTCGAGGAATAAGTAGAAGTTTTTAAAAGAGCATAATCTTGTATTCTGATTATCCTTAAAACTAAAAGTCCATCCCTCAAATGATACAATGTTGCCATCATGCTATGTTTACAGATAAATTCATGCACTCACTACATCTCATAGTATTGTCGGTTAACATTCCATTCATATTTAAACGCCAAAATGGTGCACTATGCTCTTGCAGCAACTGAAATACTTTGAAATGAGAAAATACTAATTCAATACATCCAAAATTAGAATTTTGGTTTTCATAACATAAACAAGGATTGATACTCGAAAAATCTACAACTGAGATGTCTTTTGATCATTTCAACCAGTAGGAAAATGAAGCTTTTATATCATGTCTCACTAACAAGCTGAAGAGAACAATAAACATAGAGCTTAGGTAAAGTCAACCATTTTACACTGGAATCACAGCTGAGTCAATGTTAATCCAACATATTATTTTTAACCAATATATCAACTCAACTCAAATCATAAATCATAGCATAAAAGAGATTGACAAGACATCCATCAATCCTACTACTCCGTGTGTCTCAATTTGTTTGTCTTGGTTTAATTGGACACAAAGTAAAGAGACAAAATAAGGCTTTTGGCACATAAATTGACATAAATAAACTTATAACAAGTCATGTCAAAAGCAAAACACATAAGTTTTAAAATATAGAACGGTAACAAAAATTGAAAAAGTACCAAACAAAATCAGACAAATGGAGTATTATCATTTAAGTACTACTAAACAAAACGCTAGTGCATGCCTAAATAGCACAACCACAACATATCAAATCAAAACCTAAAGCCAGCATCCAAAATTGAAAAACTGTTCAATACACATAAAGCGGGAATCCAAACATACACGATTTTAGGCTTTAGATGAGTAATAGAGAGAGAATGATCGACGGTGAGGGAGGAATAGGGAATTTTGGCTGTCACGCTGTGGCGAGCTCCTTCTGCTACTTCCATGGCGTTCCAGATCTTTGCTGCTGCTGCCCCATGTATTTGGTGCTACTATTTATATATTTGCGGCAGATTATTCAAATGCTTTTTTGGGTCTCCCACTCTTTAGATTTTAGATTTACATGACCGGGAAGATCGTCTTTTTTACGTTAAGACAATAATGCCCTTGCTCTAATAAAAGTGATAAAGCACCTTATTCGGATAAGGTTTTTTACCTGATCAAAATGGTCCTTGATGTATTGATGTTGCTTTATTTTGGTCCTCAATATATTATAGGTGATTGAAATAGTCCTTTATATATAACAAAATGTGTTTAATTTAGTCTTTTACCCTAAACTTAACATTTTACCTCCAAAAACTGTTAAATATAACGGTGGCCCACCATTATATTTAACAATTTTTGGGGGTAAAATGTTAAGTTTAGGGTAAAAGACTAAATTGAACACATTTTGTCATACATGACCACCGTTAAATTTAACAGTTTTTGGGGGTAAAATGTTAGGTTTAGGGTAAAAGACTAAATTGAACACATTTTATCATACATGAAGGACTATTTCAATCACCTAGAATATATTGAGGACCAAAATAAAGCAACCCCAATACATCAAGGACCATTTTGATCATTTTCTCTACTTTTTATATTTGTATGGATATATTTAATAAAAATAATAATTGATATGATTATTTTATCATACTGTGTACTCTCTCCGTTCAACACTGTTGTTCACTATACTATTTTGGAATATCTAATAATATTTGTCTAGAAATCAATTGATAATTTTACACTTTAATTTCTAATTTACCCTTATCATTAACTATAGTCATTTTCTTATACATTTTTCAAGACATTGTATTTATTACTCCCTTCGTTCACTTTTACTTGTCACATTTTGACTTGACACACTCATTAAGAAAATGATTATTGATATAGGTATTTTACCAAACTATCCCTATTAAATGATGTTTAGTATTAAGTCTTGGAAAATAATTTGAAGAAAGAGTATTTAATGTTGAGGGTAAACATGGAAAAATATTATTGTCTTTTCTTGATATGTCAAAAGTGACAGGTAAAAATAAAAATTTATTTTAGGAAAAAGTGACAAGTAAAAGTGAACGGAGTGAGTATATTCAAAGGGTAATATAGTAAAATTACTCTTCTATTTATAGTCTCTTAAGAATTGTATAAAGTCAATAGTGGACAAGTATTGTTGGACATAAAGAGTATTCTATTAATTTATGTTTAGTATTAGGTCTTAAAAATGATTTGGGAATAAGTGATTAATGTTAAAGGTAAAATATGGAAAATATAATAATTGTATTTTTTTTATATAATAAAATATCTATTCAAAATAGTAGACAAATAAAAAAGAACAATAAAAGTATTGTATTATTTAAATTTTATCAGAAAAGGTCCAATCATGATTAGAATAACAATTAATTCTTTTATTATTTTAAAAATAATTATAAAATCTTAATTCTAGTTAAAACATTATATCATTCATAAACAGGGGCAGACCCACGTATAGAGTTATGGGTGCTCGAGCACCCATTGACCTCGACGAAATTTTTTGTATATTTATATAGAAAATGTTGAATAAGTTACATAATATATTTGTTAGCACCCATTTTTGCGAGTGCTTTGATCGTGAAGTTGATTTTGAGATTGTTGGTGCATTGCACTGGGGTTCGAATCCTAGCGTAACCTCCTGATTTTTTTGTTGAAAAAAGGCAAACTGAACTTCTTCATAGTTTTTGAATTCTTTTTATACCTTTTCACAGACTTTTTGCTTATATTTCTTTGTGGTTTTTCCATTTTCCTATTTTTTGTATTTCATTTACTAACTAAAAAACATTATTAAGCTTCTACAAAGAAATCTTTCTTGACTAGCAACTTTATGTTAAAGGAATTGAGCACCCACAATCATAATATCCTGGATCCGTCATTGTTCATAAATATAATCACATTCATAATTGTTCGTTCATAAGCTCACATCGGACTCGAACCACTCATTATCCAAAAAGTGAATATATATCATCACTCTATCTAAATATTTCAATATGCTAATTTCTCAAGTTACCTCTCAAGATAACAGAACACACATACATAACCACAAGATCATCATTCATCACATTATCAAAATATATTATAATTATAAGTTCATATCTCGTAACAACAGAAAATAATCAGTTCAACAATTTGCATTATTCATTCCTGCAACACTTATTTCAATCATAAACAACATCAACTTTGTCCAAAGATCAATAAACATGTAATACAACTCACATTACATATCAACAACTAAGCCACCTCAATTGCAACCTACCTCAACCGACAAATTAGAAGCAAACAAGTTAAATTATCGAAGCCTTATCTTTTTCCAATGCCTCAGAACGCTAAAAGTTCAAGAAAAAGTATAAGGTCCCTTCAATGACCTGTTTTCTCAAATGAAGATCTTGGATATTCAAACTCGCCTAATTCTACTGTTTAGAAGGTCTAGCGAATTATTAATTGGTCAATTTATCAAACCACATATTTCCATGATCACTATAATCTCATTCATGGAGTTTTAGCCTCATTAACCTCTTTTGAGTCGTTCACATGCTAAGAATTCATTTTTATGAGATTTCTAGGTTTCCCAATATCGAAATTAAAACCTAGGTTAACAACTTCATACTAGAAGATCAAATTTAATGAAAAAGAACCAAAATCAATTAAGTGAAAAAATGTCTCCACGACCCAACTCAGAAATGTGAGGATGGTGCAAGATTTCAATGGACTTAGGAGCAGTTCATGAGCAAGGAAAGATATGTCAACAAACGAATATGAAAGAGAAATTCAATTAAGTGAAAATGTCTAACAAAAAACTGGTAAAAGCTAAGTATCTATAAATTCATTTAATTAGAAGAGAATATATATGTCAACTTCAAATATTGTTCCTTTACACGTGTATTTCATAATTAATTTTTTTTTTTCTAAAATCACTTTAGTTTGTATTGTTATTCTAAAGAACTTGTGTCTCACGATTCATAAATTTGATTGTTATAGGACAAACAATTCAGAAATCAGTCAAAATTCAAATAGCGAAATTTGTAAATTTATATAATTTATCCGTAAGTACTAAAAAAGAAAAAATAATGCCAATAACAAAAGCGTCATTATTTGTGTTCACGATTATCAAAAGACTATGAACGCTCAACAGTCAGTTCACAAAAGTACTATGGACTGCCACAAGTTCATTGTTGTCTTCGGTTTATTCATGAACTTCCTCCTGTTTTCAAGGGCATCTTTTGGCATGGTTGCATAAAACGCTACTACTTCAACAGATAGAATGTGGTTATCCGAACTCAATGCAATTATCACCTACACATGCATGAATTTTTACTTCAATATGTCCAGGATGTACACGTTCAATGGTAGGATCTCATTTTTCAGAGGTTCGATATTTGGGATATTATCGTCTATCAGCTGCAAACCTTTTTTCATAAGTTGATTTCATGCTCAACCTGAATCTGATCTATTATAATATTCTTGCGGTGAAGTTCCTTTCTTGCAGTACTTAATTGACATTGTGAAACAATTCGTTCTTCAATGAGCCTTTGATTTTCAATCCTAAGTCTTTGAATTTCACCTTCCATCTCGCACGTATTCTTGAAAAATAATTAGATCAAACAATCAAAAGAAAAATAACAGTTCAAGAGTAAATGAATGATACAAAGTTCACTATGATAGAATTCACTGAGGGATCTGACAAAAATTGTACAGAAAAAAATAATAAGATCTATAACAATAATGTTATTTTTCGTTACATAATTAAGAAGTTTGTTTGAAGATGAATAAAAAATAAATCATTTTGAAAAGTGATTTTAATTAATCTCTGTCCTGATTTATGTGCCATCCTTTTCTTTTTGGTACATCCAAAAAAATATCATCTCGATATATTTAAAAATAATTCAACTTTAAAATTGACATTTGCGCTTGATGAAATTATTTATAATCACACTGATATCTAAAAGTTATTTTTGACTATAAATTTCAAAAGTCTTTCTTCTTTTCTTAAACATATTGCTAATCTATCTAGTGTCACATAAATTGAAATAGAGAAAATCGTCTTTTTAGCCTTTCTAAAAAAGGTATATTTTTTCGGGTAACAATTTTGATTTGTCTAATCAACTTATAAAAAAAATTCAATATCATAACTGTGATTTATACTTGATCAAGGTTCCAAAAATTTTATCAGGAAAAAATTATTTTCTTCATTAGATTTTGAAAAATAACACCGTCAAATCTAAAAAGGTAAAAAAATAAAAAGAAATGAAACATCACAAATAATAAAATTTTCGAACCTTCAGAAGATGGAAAAGTAGAAAAATCCAACACTGATGCCTCCCAAAGAATGGTTGATAAGGTGATTTGAATTCTTTAAAGCAAAGCTCGTTTCGCCGAAAGAAAAAATAATACTAATATTCGAGTAGAATAAGTATTATGGGTGATACTGATAGTAGCATAAAGTGTGTGTGTGTGTTTGATATATATAAGAAAAAAAATAGGTGATGAGATTATCTTAAATCTTGTATATCGAAGAAAAATAGGAAAAAAACTAAAAAATGGTCAAAGAAGCGTGTAGTCAGATTTTCAAAATCTCGCACAATGATATAATAATAAGTAGGCAACGGTCAAATAATTTCTTAAATAAAGGAAAGTTAAATTCTTAAACGCTCGAAATAATGCTCTATTTATTAGAGGATTTTTTTTATAAAAAAAGGCGGTTAGCTATGGATAGTTTTAACATAATGAAGAGACAAATATGATATATTAATAAGAAAAAAATAAAATTTTAATTTATAACTCGATATTTTATATTTTGTTATTTTAAATTATACTATATTTATAAATATAATCTACTATTTTTAAAACAAAGTAAAAGCATAAAAAATAGTTATAAAAATGCACCAGGAGGCAAACTGTTAAAGGCGTGTCTAGAAGATCTAAATGTGGTACAAAATAATTGCAGGTGACCTCTAAAAATTACAATACAAAATAGGATTAAGCAATTGGGTGACATATTATAAATCGAGGAAGGGGAGGGGGGGGGGGGGGTATAAAATAT
>NW_006239714.1:79547-80679 GCF_000226075.1 Solanum tuberosum
GGTGTTACTTATATATGCCATACAATGATAGATGTAATGACTCGGTTGGTCATTTTTTATTTTTCTATGGAAATTACCATTTTGCCCTCCCAAAATTGACCCTAAGTCTTCTATAATTGAGTTTTGAAAAGTTAATTTTGAACTTTGAGTTAAAAGTTGAGAATTTGGTAAGTTTACGCTTTTGAAAGGCTAAGTTGTTAAGAAAGTGACTTTTGGTGTCTTTTGAAGTTTCGAGTGTCGGAACGGAATTTCGTCGATTTCATTAGTCTCGAAATGTGAAATCTAATCAGTGAGAGTTGTCGGTTTCAGATTTCGAGTCTTTTTGTTTATTTGAGGTCCTAAGTTGTGAAATTTTAGCGTTTGGGTTGACTTTGGTCAACATTCAGAGTTCAGATGCTCGAATGAAAATTCTGAGAGTTCCATTAGATTTGAGTGATGATTTTAGGTTTTAGATTTGAGTGATGATTTTAGGTTTTAGGTGAGGTCTTGATTGATTTTTGAGACGTCCCAAGCTTGTTCTAGTCTTTTTAGACGTCGAGTGAGTTTCTTATGGTTTTTACGAATGTCAGATCAAAGAGACACCAGATTCATGCTTTGACGGTTTTATTAAGTCCGGAACGTCGAGTACAATTGATTTGCATATGTGGTTTGTGTGCATGGAGTTTCGGACGAATATCGATGGTTCTTTTGATGTTTTGAGTGTTGGCTGATGTTTCTGGTGCTGCAGACTTCGCTTAAGCGGAACCCGATTCGCTTTAGCCATGGTTGCTTAAGCGGAACCTGGTTCGCAAAAGCAAGACTGACCTTTTGGGCAGGTGATGTATGCGTAATCAAGACACAACTTCCAATTCAAGTGTCTACTATCGTACAATAGTAATATAACCCAACCAAATGGGTTGGGGTCGAGTTCCAAGGGAGCGGTTTCTGAGAATTAAGAGTTAAGTGCGAATATGCTAGAGTTAACCATAGCTAAAAACATTATAAAGTAAAAACATAATAAATTAAGGGGTTGACACGAATGTTAATTATCAATGGGGGGTTTGTATTCAATTAAAGAATAAAAACAACGAAAATAAGAAAATGTGAATTAGAGAGACGGGATTCTTGGGATGTGATAGGAATATGGGATAAA
>NW_006239714.1:80998-81180 GCF_000226075.1 Solanum tuberosum
CTGAATGTGTGGGAAAAGGCCTAGGATTCACTCTCTCGAGTAGAACCCACGACGACCTAATAACCACCAATTATCGATTTAGTAGTCTTAGTTTTAAAACCTCTCTCTCGAGCAAGCCAAAAAACTAAGATGAAATCGTATTTGCCACTACAATCCCATTAAGTTCAAACACAACTACTAAA
>NW_006239714.1:81346-81828 GCF_000226075.1 Solanum tuberosum
TCTGAAATTGCATACTAAGATAAAAATTCAAACTAGTATTTATAGTTGTCAAAAAATGTGTTGCGAAGGATCACTCGGCGCAGTTAGTCAGGATCGCCGATGCACTCGGCGATCCTCCCTTTGGTCTGCTTCATAGCCTTTCAACTTTTGCCTTCATCATCTTCGCGTTCTGGATCATTGGACGATATAGTACTGCTTCGCGGAACTGTTCGGCGATGCGCCGACTGCTCTTTTTTCTTCACCGACTTGATCTTTTCCTTCAGGGCTCAGCACACTGGAACATTAGGCGAGGTTAAGGCCATTCGGCGACTCACCGAATGCATTAGGCGATCCTCAAGCCTTCTTTTCTTCGTCTTTTTAGCCGTTTTGTTCTTTTTTGCCAATTAGTGTCCATGCTTTGCCTCAAACTCCAAATACCTGAAACTTAAGGATTTACATCAGTTATTGAGACAAAATATGCATTTGAGGACAATAAATCTATC
>NW_006239714.1:82227-90873 GCF_000226075.1 Solanum tuberosum
GAACAACACTTTCTTCCCTTTTCTTCATCATTCTCATTCATGCTCAAAAGTCACCCTATTATTCACTCTCCATGGACTGTTGGACACCCCATTTCTTTTTTCATTTTCATAACATTATTCCATAACTTTTTCATAACTTTTTCTTTTTCATTCTTTTCTTTTCTCTTATGTTTTTTTTTTTGTATGGAGGGGTTCCATTTTTCTCAAAACCATGGTTAAAGGAGACTTTTCTTGCACTTCTTGACTTGCCTTCTCTTTTCACCACACCCCTAACTTAGGCTTTTGGCCTAAGTTGGCTATTCAATCGATCCACAAATCAAGAGGATTATAGGTAGTGGATTAAGGTAGGTCATGTTTTCATCAAGTTTCTTCCAAATAAGGATAAGGCTCAAGGGGTGTTCAAAGGAGGTTCACACACTCACAAAGTAGGCCACAAAAGAGGTATATGTCAAATTGGCTCACACTCTTCGAAGTTGCCTAAGATCATATCAAGAGATAGCCTTACTTAGTCGATCGGACCAACGGGGCAAATTCTAGGTGTTATCATGCATGGTTCACATTAAGCTCATCACACAAGGCATTGACACCAAGCTCAAACAAGACTCCACATTTTCGCTAGTGTGCAACGATCATCACAAGAGACTCGATTCGATAATTGACTAGTTACAACGAGATGCAAAGAGTTCACATATTGTCTATGCAACTTCATTTGGCCTCATCGTAGCCGCACATTCATGTTTGTTCGATTATGAGCACTATTCAAGTCATCGGTATTGATCAAAACCGATACTCAAATTTGGAAAAGAACAGCCATATTCAACACATACAAGAGGTGGCTAAATTTTTTCGGAAGGGTCAAAAATCATTTTCAATTAAAAGCAATAAGCCATAAGCTCAAACCTTCCACAAAAATAAGTGTAACACAAATTTAGCACAAGGCCCAAATAGATAAACAAAACAGATATGCACAAAGGTGGGCCTCACCCCACCACAGATGAAAAACATTTGTCCTCAAATGCAAATAAACATATCCAAAAGTGAAAAGAAATAAAGACAGAGAAGGAGGTAAAGAGGGGATCATGTCTAAGCAGTCGCTCCATCTGTCTAGGCATCAGTGCCTGGTGTAGTGCTCGAGATCTGGGCATCAGTGCATGGAGTCACCTCAGAAAGACCAGCTCCACTGGATCCTCCCATGGCGGTGTCTCTCAAAAATGTCTGGCGTGCAGTCTCATACATGGCATTCTCCATATCCGCCAGATCATTGTACACTTTATCATCATGTACCTCTATCTTCTCCTCATCGGTCTCCCCCTCTAAGTCATCAATTGTTGTGTCATCCCTCTGTACATCTCCGGTGGTACATAGAGAAATCCCTGAAGTCTCTGGGGCATCTACATCATCAGCATCCTTCAGTAGTGAGGTGAAATCGGTAGACTTCAGATAGTCTACGTCCTTCCTCAAGTCTGCTACCTCGGCTTGCAAAGCCAAAACCTCTGAGGCCCCCCCCTGTCTGCTCTCACAAGATGTGAGTCTAGTAGTCAGATCATCAACATAAGCTCCCAAAGTGGGGTCGGTGCAGCCGAAATAGCACTCTCAATCATCGTTGGGATGGATCTCTCCAATCGAGTCACCCTCACATCAGCTGAATAGGCCAGATTCCCCATTTTCAGGATCATCGCCTGAGTAATCTTGATTGGCTGGGACAAAGTGGAGGTGCCCGAAACCTGTGAAGAAGTGGGAGGGGTAGAGGTACCTGAAGGCTCGGAGGCCGGAGTAGGCGAATATGCCTCTGCAGGTAACGAATCAACATCAACCTCCGGAGAAGCATCTGTCGGAGTTTCTCTCCTCCCGTCAACCTCCTCTCGTGTGTACTCGGCCTCAATACGTCGGATGTTAGTGGAGGAAGAAGGAGTGACCTCAATATCTCTCACAGCATCCCGGGGTAATCCAGCACGTCGACACATCTCAATGATCAGGACCGGGAATGGCAGAGAAGTTTGTCTCTGCTTGGCTCTCATGGCCATGTCCTATGAAATCAGAAGTCTTAGGTCGATGCGCCTCCTGGATATGATGGACCCTAAGCATGCCGCCTTAGAATGGAGGAGGACAGACTCATTCTGGGATGGCATAATGGTGCTGCTGATAAAGCCAAACTAGAACCAGGCAACAATACTCAAATCCCTCTTCTCAATAGGGGCGCCTGCCTCGATCCGCCTCGGACTGGTATCAAAAATCAAAGGTGCCAGCCACCCCTTCAGATCATCTAAGGATTGAGCAACATGCAATCCATCATATGAGTGTGTAGAGTGCAGATCTCTACCTAATATAACATTAATGTACTCACTGCTGCACCCAACCTACTTGCCTCGGACAATGACCGCCTTTACTGGTCTGAACTCACTGCATTTTTCTTACTCTTGGGAACCAGATCACCATAAGTTGTGTAGAACTCACGGACACAAGAGGGAATATAGGGGCCTCGGGGCCTAGTGAACTGCTCGAACCTGTGGAATTGGAGGGTCTCCCTCACATATGAATACTTCCCCTCCAAGCTTTATGTAGAAAGCAACTTTTCCTCGAGGATGGTTCGTAAACCATCACCTTTTAGTCTATTCAGAAGCCTGGGAGAAGAAACGACATGAAGCGCAGGGGTCACAAGAGGTGTCTGAGCTGGCAGTGATTCTGTTGCAGGAGGGGTGGCAGGTGAGGGAACTCTGGTGGACGTGGGTTGAGATCTAGCCCGAATCTCATCTCTTCGGGAAATCAAAGGCTGCTCGTCTTCAAGCTCAGACAAATTAGCTCGGGTGTCAACAACCATTCTCTCAGATGTGTGCTTCTTTCTTTTGCCTTTGTCTCCCGATGGGAGTTCTTTCCTTCTCTTCTTTGGAGGATTTGATCCCCCTTCGTTTATAGTAATGCCCTGTGCCTTTTTCTAGGGTGGCCTATCTAGATTTGTTCGCACCATCTCTGCAAAACATCGTAGAAAAGTTAGTAAATATTCATATAAAAGAACATAAAATTTACTGCAGACAGACTTGCCGATCAAGTCGGCGAATCGCCGAATCGCTTTGGCGAGCTAAGTCGGGCTCGCCGAAGGGATTGGCTCAAAATTCTCAGCAAGTTGGCGATGGAAGGTCCCTTTCAGCGAATCACCGATAGCTTTCGGCGATCAAGGGCTAGCCCGCCAAAAGTTCCAGTGCACAAGGGTTCAAGGGTGCAGACAAAGGGTGAAAGAGAAGTCTTTCGGCGATTCGCTGAGTGCTTTTGGCGACATCAAGCTTCTCACCGAAGGTTACCGAATCAATCATCAAATAAAGCATGAAATCAAAGGCGAGATGGGGACATTAGGCGAACGCCGAGCACACGAAAATACGATATGATCATTGCAAATGAGTACCAAATTTTCGAAAGTAAACTTGGGGTTCGGAAAACCAACCTTTATGCCGATTAAAGTACTTTGAAATGCTAGGCGGCAATGAAATCCCAATTCTGAGCACCAATCAACAACTAAAATACTTATGGAATGTAAAAATATTGAAAATACTAACTTCATGTGAGTTTGCAAAGTTTGAAAGCGAGGGAAAGTGAAAAGCTTGAAACTTTAAAACCTTTGGCTCTTATAACCGTTCAGTTAGTGCCCATTCGGCGACGTTAGTCGCACTCGGCGATCCACTGGGTGGTTACTTACCCCGCTGACTTTTACAGGACCTTCTGTTACTTGGGGGTTCAAACGATGGGTAACATCGGGATCGCCGACCTAGTCGGCGAATCGCCAAGTTGGTCCTGGGCTCGCCGAGTTTTACAGCCTCCAAGTTAAAATTGTGTTGAGCCAAACGACGGATTAAATTGAGCGCGTCCACTGGAACATTCGCTCGCCAACCTGCACTTTTCAAACACTTTCCACACTCAAACCTACACAATCAACACACCATTATTTACAAAGACAAAAATAAAGCATTTTAAGGGGTTTTGGGTTGCCTCCCAAACAGCGCCTTAGTTAACATTGTGGCACGATGTAAGTCAACTCTCAAACTCCAATTTTGGGGTTAGCCATAGTATCACTAGGCAACCCCCTATTTTGTTGCAAGTAGAGGTGAGGCAAAGCATGACCCATAAGGGTCTCGAGGAGCTGGATAGATCTGGAATGAGAACCAATCATCTGTTTCATCACCTCGATGTTCTCCTCCATCTCGTCCAGCACTCTATCATGCTCAGTTACCCTGTGGAGAATGATTGAGAGCATTCCTTCGACACGTTTTCTCTCATTATCCTTAGGCCTTCTTCGCTCATGATGAGGGATATATTTATCCTTCCTTTTGCATAGGACTTCGATCTCCACTATCTTTTTGGCCAACTCATCTATCTGAGTCACTAGTGTGGCCAACATGAAGTCCTTATCTGCTTCTTGGTTTTTCTCGGACATGTGATCAAGCAGTTAGTCTGCTATCGCATATGACTATTTTGCAATGCCACCTGGAATGAATTGATCTGCCAAAACCTTTTTTTCGGGACCAAGACTTCTGTAGAAACAGTCAAGGAGGACTATATCAGGAATTTCTTGAGTTGGGCATTGATTTATTAGTTCTTTAAACCTTGCCCATTTCTCATGGATCCGTTCACCTTTCTATTGTTTGAAGGTTAGGATGCGATCACTTAACATCATTACTTCTAATGGAGGGAACACTCCATTTGCTCGTGAGTTCTGCTTAATAAACTCACCTCTTCTGTTGTAAAGCACACACAAGCAAAAAACGAAATTGAAAGTTAAGTGAGTAAACTACGACTAACAAAAGCAAAATCCGACTTAAATAATAATTCTCAAGTAACACCACTCCCCGACAGTGGCGCCATTTTGATGTTTGCGTAATCAAGACACAACTTCCAATTCAAGTGTCTACAATCGTACAATAGTAATATAACTCAACCGAATAGGTTGGGGTCGAGTCCCAAGGGAGCGGTTTCTAAGAATTAAGAGTTAACCACGAATATGTTAGAGTTAGCTGATGTTTGCGTAATCAAGATACAACTTCCAATTCAAGTGTCTACGATCGTACAATAGTAATATAACTCAACCGAATAGGTTGGGGTCGAGTCCCAAGGGAGCGGTTTCTGAGAATTAAGAGTTAAGCGTGAATATGCTAGAGTTAACCATAGCTAAAAACATTATAGAGTAAAAACATAATAAATTAAGGGGTTGAAACGAATGTCAATTATCAAGGGGGGTTTGTAGTCGATTAACAACTAAAACAACGAAAATACAAAGATGTGAATATAGGGAGACGGGATTTTTGGGATGTGATAGGAATACTGTAGCGACCCTTCCGAAATAATATAAGCCAATAACTCACGAGAGTTTTATGCATATATTGTCCTCACACTAGTAAAAATGATATAAAAAGAATATTACTAACTTCCAAATACCCAAACTAGGTGGTTCATGCTTCACACAATCATTCAATATTAGTAGAAACTTTCGTATATTACAAGACTTGGGTTTACACACCCCAAAAGAACAAAACATATAGACATACTTATATTACAACCCATGGTGACATGATCAAATTAGTCCTCAAAATTTCATGTAAATATACAACACATAGATCATGTACAAGTCCCAAGGTTTATACAAAAATAGATGCCTATATGCAAATGTGATCTTCCTTAAGGCTCTCAAAATTCCATCTCCAATGGCCAGCTTCATGCATCCACTCCATCATTCCCTGCGATAGAAACAACTATCGCTAAGCATATAGCTTAGTGGTGTAAAAACTATAGGTTCAGAGCCACGTCTAGAAAGTCTTCCGCTTGCTATTTTTTAATGAAATGTCTTCTTTGTAAAGAAAGTTTTTAATTCCTTATGGTTTTTAGTGTCTATGCGATGAATGAATGCTAAGAGGCTTGTATTAGACCTCTTCGTGGTCGAGTACGTCGGTTACGACTAGGGGGTGCTCCCGGGGCGTGACAAAAGTCACATCCACAAGAAGGACAAGGTCCCAACAAGAGTTCCTAAGTGATCAAATAATCCATACAAGTGGGCGAGTTACACAAGCGTCTTTAACGTCTTAAAGGATACCAACACGACAATGCAAAGTGACAAGAGGTAACCAAGGTACCAAGATCAACTTTCAGATATACCAGCAGTTAAAAGAGTGCAAGTACAAGTTTATACACAAACTTCAGTGCTTTAGCAAAGAAACAGTCCAACACAACTTCGCGAGTTCAGACCGTAGACCAACCAACGTTTCAAGGTCCTCAACATATTCACGAGTATATACAACCTTAAAAATACAATTAAATAACTTCTTTAATTCCTAGTATCTCAATAATATCGAAATAAAACAGGATTATCATCACAAGTAAGCTTAGCCTGTATAAATACGACCATGCTCCCAAAATAGTGATTCTGGCCAGCCTAGTACCTTATGTCGCAACTTAGATTTGAAAAGGAAAACGGAAAAACTAGACTTTATAACCTTCATGAAAGATGTAGATACATCTCTTAGGGTTGCAAACAAACAAGAATCACCGCAAAATATATTTTTTACTCTTCATGAAAGATGTATGTACATCTCTTAAGGTTGAAACCAAACAAGAATCACCGCAAAATATATTTTTTACAAAAAGATATATTCAAAACACTAACAGCTGTCCATACATGATTTCTAGTTTCGAACTCTGGACAAAACTTGTCCTATGTTGCGTCCCATATTTTGAATCCATAACAGCTAAATTAGAGTTTTACATAAACATAAGAGTTGTAGGTCTACAAATTATCTTTCTAGATCATATTTATTCACTGTTAACTAATTTGTATAACTCAAGTTATGTTTTAAATACTAAACGCTACCCAACTCCTAAACAGATTTTACCACTTACCAAAAAGAAGTGTGTGTCTGGAATACCAGCCAAAAGGGCCAAGTTTTTCTCTTGTAATTTTGAAGAACAACTTGTTAGATAATGTTCTAATGTTCTTATACTTCAGGTGAGACAAATTTGACTAGAAGAGGTGTCAAAATATAGTCTCAAAAGTGATGTTTATCACAATGCACAGTTGTCTCCAAAAGGTGGTTGCCCAAATAGTTGTGTGCTGCCCAAAATGTATACATATACACCTATATATATCCCTCACCTCCTTTTAAAGTTATACATAATTTTTATTAGAATATTACGAAAATACCCCAATACAATACCTTAAATTACGATCACAATTTATGTTAAGCAAGTTTTCAATTATCACAAAACTTCAAGTTCCCAAAAATGAGAATAAAACATATTATAGTAATTAAGCAACGGTAAATCGACATGCGACTCTTGGTTAATATTTAGGGGTGTTACAAATACGGGATAAAATACACAATCAGGTAAATGCTATCAATTCTAACAAGTGTTTCCATCAAGTGGGTACGATAGAAAATGTCTTTAAACACGTCTAGGATGAAGATTCTTGGATACCCACTTCCAATTTCTTGGAGTTGAAAACCTTCAAGCTCAAGAACAATGTCTCTCAAAAACTCTAAGAACTAAAAACTAAAAATATTCTAAGTTTCAGTAATAATTCTTTACAACTTGATAGTAAGCTATAGAATTAAATGAGTATTTATAGTTTTTGAAAATTTGGGCAGCGAAGGATCACTGGCGCAGTTAGTCAGGATCACCAATGCACTCGGCGATCCGCCCTTTGATCTGCGTCATCGCCTTTCAGCTTTTGCCTTCAGCATCTTCACGTTCTGGATCATTGGGCGATATAGTACTGCTTCGCAGAACTATTCGGCGACACGCTGACTGCTCCCTTTCATCGCCAACTTGATCTTTTCCTTAAGGGCTCAGCACACTGGAATTTTAGGCGAGGTTAAGGCAATTCAGTGACTCACCTAATGCATTAGGCGATCCTCATGCCTTGTTTTCTTCGTCATTTCAACCGTTTTGTTCCTTTTTGCCAAGTAGTATCTATGCTTTGCCTCAAACTCCAAATACCTGAAACTTAAGGATTTACATCAGTTATTGAGACAAAATATGCATTTTAGGACACTAAATCTATCAAAATAAATCCCGAAATTAGTTCAAACTGTGGACTCATCAACACCCCCAACTTAAACTTTTCTTTGTCCTCATCAAAAAGGGTGTTTCAAACAGTGCTACACAAACCTCAATCATGAATGCACACACAAGATTCAACTTACTCATGCGAAGATCAAATGTGCACTCAAAGTTTCAAGTTGTGACACACCATTATCAAAGAATCTCAAGCTCACAATACTTGCTTCAAATGCAAGTTCAAGCTCAACTAAAGTGTTCAAATGCCCTCACACAAAAATTGATTCCAGATTCACACAATGGTTCACAATTTAAAGCTTCGAAATCAAATGCAACGCTCACACTCACAAAGACGAACATAATGCATGCTTTCACCCATAAATTTGCCCATATTTTCCAGTAGACAATTGCTTCAGCTCACTCAAGATCAAAAAGGTATTTTCAAGGCTTGTAATGGGCTGAGTACAAAGGTATGGTCATTTAGGCTCAGTGACTTTCATTTTAATGAAATGTGGTGCTCACAACACTTCCTTTCCTCTTCTTTCATCATTTTCTATAGTGCTCATAAGTCATCCCATTATTCACTTTCCATGGATTGTTCGGAAACCCCAT
>NW_006239714.1:91172-110050 GCF_000226075.1 Solanum tuberosum
TATTTAAGAAAAGTTATGATTTCATCAAGTTTCTTCCAAAGAAGGATAAGGCTCAAGGGGTGTTCAAGAGAGATTCACACATGCTCACAAGGTAGGTCACAAAAGAGGTATATGTCAAATTGTTTCACACTCTTCAAAAATTGCCTAAGATCATATCAAGAGATAGCCTTACTTAGTCGACTGGACTAACGTGGAAAATTCTAAGTGTTATCATGTATGGTTCACAGTAAGCTCATCACACAAGGCATCGACACCAAAGCCAAACAAGACTCAACACTTTCGTTAGTGTGCAACGATCATCACAGGAGACTCGATTCGATAATTGGGCTAGTCACAATGAGATGCAAAGAGTTCACATATTGTCTATGCAACTTCATTTGGCCTCATCGTAGCCGCACATTCATGTTTGTTCGATTATGAGCACTATTCTAGTCATCGGTATTGATCTAAACCAATACTCAAATTTGCAAGAGAATAGCCACATTCAACACATACAAGAGGTGGCAATTTTTTTCCCGAAAGGGTCAAAAATCATTTTCAATTAAAAATAAGGAGCCACAAGCTCAAACCTTCCACATAAAGCAGTACAACACAAATTTAGCACAAAGCCCAAATAGATAAACCAAACAAGAGTCATAATCAACACACAAAGGTGGGCCTCACCCCACCACAAATAAAAAAACATTTGTCCTCAAATGCAAATAAAATTATCCAAAAGTGAAATGAAATAAAGACAGAGATGGAGGTAAAGAGGGGATCATGTCTAAGCAGTCGCTCCATCTGTCTGGGCATCAGTGCCCGGTGTATCGATCTAGACTTGGGTCGTAGTACCCGGAGTCACCCAGAAGAGCCAGCTCCACTAGAGGCAGCAAACAATGTATTTGCTAGGGAAGCCTACACAGCCACATCTATAATGGTTGCTTCAGTCTCAGTCAGGTCCTCATCTGCAACTCCCACAGTCTCCTCAAATATCTCCTCATCAGTTTCTGCCTTTGACTCAGGATCGGTGATCTGCTCCATTCTATCCTCATGTCCGGCGGTAGTTGGAGGCATCTCGGGCACATCTTGAATCTCCACTGTTCCAAAGACCATGGACATATCGGTGGACTTCAGGTAGTCCACATCTTTTCTCAGCTCAACAATGGCAGCTTTTAAAGTCGTCACCTTCTCGGTGGCTCCTTGACCACGCTCACACACCGCTATTCTTGCCGCAAGGGTATCAATGGCAGTGCTCAATGGTGTCACAACATCAGTCAAAGCAGCCTGAATAATGCCAGGAATGGAGGTCTCAAGCTTGGCTGCCCGACGATCCAAAGAATAGGCAAGCTGTCCCATTCGAAGTAATGATGCCTGGGTGATCGGAGTCCGGGAGACATCAGTAGATCTAGGAGGTAGTACATCAATAGAAGAACTAGGGGAGTCAGAAGATACAGCACAAGGAGTACCTGAAGGCCCAGGGGACAGAGTAGGCAAAGATGCCTCTGCAGGTTATAAGTTTGTTTCTACAATCGGGGAAGAATCCACCGAGGCTGCCTTATTATTTTGTTCAGCTTGGTCCTTTAAATATTCTGCCTCGATCCTCCGGACATCAGTAGAGTATGTGAGAATCACTTCCACATCTTTCTTGGCATCTCTAGGCACCTGAGCTCGTCTGCACAGCTCGATGATTAATACCGGGAAAGGAAGTGAGGTCTGACACTGCTTTGCATATAGGAGAATCTCTGAAGCAATGATCATCCCCAAATTTATCATGGTTTCCTTTATGATGCAACCCATACAGGCAGCATTAGCAAGGCGAAAGATTGGCTCATTCTGGGATGGCATGATTGTGTTGCTGATATAATCGAACCAGTATCTTGCAGCAACGTTTAGGCCTTTCTTTTCAATTGGGCCCCTTCTGCCAACCACTTCGGAGTACCATCTGAAATTAGTGGGGCTAACCACTTTTTCATCTCCTCCAGCTTCTCTATTCTGATCAAGTGCTGGCAATTATCATTAATACTCATAGACATGCCCAAGACTGTGTTGATAGCATCACTGTCACAAGTTACCTTCTTACCTATGACAACCACGTAGTCGACTTCTTTGAAAGTTGTTGCTTGCTTATTCCTCTGGGCTATCAATGCATCGTATGCACTGTAGAATTCTCTAACCCAACTTGGAATATAAGAACCACGGGGTTTGGTGAAGATTTGGAACTTGTGGTGTTTCAGGCAATCCATTATCTTCGGGTACTTGTCGATAACCCCATCTATGGACAAACACTTTTCCCCAAGGATCTTCCTCAGCCCCTCAGTCTTTAATCTATTCATTGACTTGGGCAAAGGACCCTGTACCGGAGGTGCTAGTACCATTGCTTGTTCTAGGACTGGAGGAGTAGGGGTGGTAGGCTGCGGATTCCTGATCCTAGATGGATCATTCCTCTTTTTAGGTAGTAACTCCGCTCTCTGTGCTATGACAAACTCATCATCCTCAGACTCTGTAGTTTGAGGCTCCGGATGCTTATCCTCACCTTTAGATGGGGTGAGGTAAGTAGCATAAATGCCATCGCTGTCTGAGCTTGCTTCTGATAACTCAGATGCCTTGCCTTTAACTTTGCCTTTCCCACCAGTTGTGGACAGTTTTGTGGCTTTGCCCCTGGATGCAGTTGCATTCTCATTCGGTGTAATTCCATTTGCTTTCCCTTGGCGTGGCATGTTTCTCCCAGCAACTTTAGACCTAGCCATGTCTGTAATCATAGTGGGAAAAGTTAGATATACTTAATCAATTTCATAAAGAAGCAGTTGCAGAAGGACTATTCAGCAAGTCGCTAAATCACCTTGGCGAGTTGAATCGGGCTCGCCGAAAGAGTTGGCTCAAATATATTGGCAAGTTGGCGAAGGGAAAAAAACTTTTCGGTGAATCATTGATCTCATTCAACGATCAAGGGATAGTTCGCCTAAAGTTACAGGGCATAAAAGGTTCAGGGGTACAGAGAAAGGATGATCAAAACTACCTTCGGCGAGTCGCCAAGTGCTTTCGGAAACCTCAAGCTTCTCGCCGAAAGTTATAGACTTCAACTACTCATTTAGCATGAAATTAAAGGCGAGATGGAGACATTAGGTGGACCGCTGAGTGGTTTGGCGAGCTCGACCTAGCTAGTCAAATGACCCAACGTGCCTACCTTCAACCCACTTTCTCGAATTCAACACTGCAACCCCCGAAAATAAAATCAAAGCATGCACTAGTTCAATTAAGATCAGACCCATAACACCCATCACCCCGGGATATTCATACTTCTCCCGGTTTTGGCAAACTAAACAACATGCAAGAACAACCACACAAAATTTAATCATTTCAACGCACAAGCATACGAGATTTCAAAAATCAAGACGAAATGAGCTAGATTCTCGAATTAAAATAGGCGTTTGAGCAATTTAATCTTATCAGAGAGGCCAAACTCACGACAATACGATAATATCATTTACATAAGAGAACAAATTACTAAAGCCTAAGTTTGGGGTTCGGAAGACCAACCTTTGGTGCCGATTAAATTACTTTGAAATGCTAAGCGTCAATGAAATCCAACTCCGAGAACAGATCAACACTAATAATACTCTAAAAACACAAGAAATATAGAGACTAGAGTGCGGGTGTGAGTTTGGGCAAAAAGAAGTGAGGAAAAGTGAAAGGGTTTGAAATTTAAATCCTTGGCTCTCTTTAAGATCATCCAGTTTTCGCCCACTCGGTGATATTATTCATGTTTGCCGAGTGGTTATTTATCTCGCCGAGTTTTACAGGACCTCCAATTTACGTTGGGATCCAAACGGTGGACTTTGTCGCGATCGCCGACTAGGTTGGCGACTCGCCAAGTTGCTTCTGGGATCGCCGAGTTTTACAGGCTCCAAGTTAAAATTACTTTGAGCTAAATGGCGGACCAAGTCAAGCATGCCAACCAATTGGGCGATTCGTCGACTGGATTATTTGTTTGCCAATTTTGCACTTTTCAAACACTTTCCACACTCAAACATGCACAATCAACACACCATTATTTCTAAAATAACAATTTAAAGCGATAAAGCCTTGGGTTGCCTCCCAAGAAGCGCCTTAGTTAACGTCGTGGCACGATGCATAACCTTACTCAAACTCCATTATTGGGGTTAGCCCTAGTTTCACTAGGTAACCCCAGTTGCTCATTTGGGTGGAGATGAGGCACTACATGACTCATGAGTGTTTCGATCAGTTGGATAGATCTCGAGTGAGAGTTAATCATTTGATTTAACACTTTAATATTATCCTTTATCTCCTCTATCACTCTATCTTGCTCAGTGATCTTTTGGAGAATGATTAGTAGTGTATCCTCGATACGACTGTTCTCACTGTCTTTAGAATTTCTCCGCTCATGAGGAGGTATGTACCTCTCTTTTCTTTTGCACTGTACTTCTATCTCTAATATTTTGGTGGCCAAATCGTCCAGCTGAGTTACCAGTGCAGCTAACATGAAGTCCCTCTTGACTCCTTAGTTCGTCTCATCCAATTTGCCACCATATCTATCGGCCATGCTTCAAGTATCTGCTTATAATGGCAACGCAAAGAAAAATAAAACTAGAAATTAAGTAAGTAAACTACGACTAACAAAAGCAAAATTCAACTCTACTAATAATTCTCAAGTAACACCACTCCCCAGCAGCAGCACATTTTGTTGTCTGCGTAATCAAGACACAACTTCCAATTCAAGTGTCTACGATCGTACAATAGTACTATAACCCAACTGAATGGGTTGGGGTTGAGTCCCAAGGGAGCTGTTTCTGAGAATTAAGAGTTAAGCGCGAATATGCTAGAGTTAACCATAGCTAAAAACATTATCAAATAAAAATATAATAAATTAAGGGGTTGACACGAATGTCAATTATCAATGGGGTTTGTAGTCGATTAACAACTAAAATAGCAAAAATACAAAGATGCGAATATAGGGAGACTGGATTCTTCGGATGTGAAAGGAATACATGATAAAATACACGATCGGGTAAATGCTATTGATAGTCAATTACTGAACATTTGTAACTAGGCTAGACTTTAGTGGGGGTAAATTCTCTCTCGAGCAACTTACCCCGAATCAACTAGGTTTCTCTCGAACACCGAGTTGCCGCAATTAAGCACAGCCTCCGCCTTAGCCCATTCACTCTCTTGAGCTGAATGTATGAGAAAAGGACTAGGATTCACTATCTCGAGCTAAACCCACGACGACCCAATAACCACCGGCTATCGATTTAGTAGTCTTAGTTTTAAAACCTCTCTCTCGAGTAAGCCAAAAACACTAAGATGAAATCGTATTTGTAACTACAATCCCATTAAGTTCAAACATAACTACTAAATGAAATCACATTGAAACAACAAATAGACTAACAATAAGCAATACCCAACACGAAATTTAACTCATATTCACAAAATCACACCCAAAGAATTG
Source organism: Solanum tuberosum (assembly GCF_000226075.1). Taxonomy (NCBI): domain Eukaryota; kingdom Viridiplantae; phylum Streptophyta; class Magnoliopsida; order Solanales; family Solanaceae; genus Solanum; species Solanum tuberosum. Next base: position 96,619 of record NW_006239714.1, read on the forward strand.
GGGTTTTAGCTAGACATGAAAAAGAGATAGAAATCAATACCAACAAGAGTTTCCATCGAGTGGGTGCGATAGAAAATGTCTTTAAACACGTCTAGGATGAAGATTCTTGGATACCCACTTCCAATTTCTCGGAGTTGAAAAACCTTCAAAACCTTCAAGCTCAACAACAATGTCTCCCAAAAACTCTAAGAACTAAAAACTGAAAATATTCTAAGTCTCAGTAATAATTCTTTACAACTTGATACTAAGCTACAGAATTAAATGAGTATTTATAGTTTTCAAAAATTTGTGCCGCAAAGAATCTCTCGGCGCAGTTAGTCGGGATCACCGATGCACTCGGCTATCTGCCTTTTTGTCTGCTTCATCACTTTTCAGTTTTTTCCTTCAGCATCTTCGCATTCTGGATCATTGGGCAATATAGTACTGCTTCGCGGAACTGTTCGACGACACGCTAACTGCTTCCTTTTATCGCCAACTTGATTTTTTATTTCAGGGCTCAGCACACTAGAACTTTGGACGAGGTTAAGGCCAGTCGGCGACTCACCTAATGCATTAGGCGATCCTCAGGCCTTTTTTTCTTCATCTTTTCAGCCGTTTTGTTCCTTTTTGCCAAGTAGTGTCCATGCTTTGCCTCAAACTCCAAATACCTGAAACTTAAGGATTTACATCGGTTATTGAGATAAAATATGCATTTGAGGAAACTAAATCTCTTAAATTAAAGCCCAAAATGAGTCCAAATTCTAGATTCATCATTAACCATAGCTAAAAACATTATCGAGTAAAAACATAATAAATTAAGGGGTTTACTGATGAGTCCAATAATTAGACTCATTTAGGGCTTTATTTTAATAGAAATAGTGTCCTCGAATGCTTATTTTATCTCAATACCTGATTAAAATGCTTAAGTTTCAGGTATTTGAAGTTTTTACTGGAAGCATGGACACTTAGGCGCAAAACAGAGCAAAAAAGGGCTGAAAAGAACAAGAAATGAAAGTCTATGGATCGCTGAGCCCAAATTGGCGATTCACCAAATTGACATGCACCGCCCTTTGTTTCAGTACGCGAAGCCTTGAAGGAAGTGGATCGAAAGGCGAGGAAATGAGCAGTCGGCGAGTCGCCGATTATTTCCGCGAAGCAATACTATACCGCCCAATGATCCAGAATACAAGGATGTTGAAGGCAAGACACTGAAGGCGATGAGCTGATTAAAGGGCGGATCGCCGAGTTCATCGGCGATCTCGACTAATGTCGCCAAACGATCCTCCGCAACATAATCTGTGAAAACTATAAATACTAGTTAGAGTTGTAGTCTTAGTGTGGACCATTTTAGAGTAAAAATTATTATTAGTCTATAGTATTTTTCTCTCAAGTTTGGAGAAGGTTTTGTGGAGACTTGAAGAGAGGAGTTCATCTTCCCCAAGTTGGAAGTGGGTCTTCTTTATTCTTCTTCCGTAGCTTAATTCAAGGTTTAATTTCTTATACCCAGTTGATTTCTTTATCATGTTAGGTATAATTTCTTAGTTCTTGATGTGTGGCTAAAATCCCCATTCTTGGGGTGTGATTTAGCAAATATGGGTTTGATATTCTTGTTGGGTCTTGCTTGCAGATAGGTTAGATATATTTTAATGGTGATTTCACCTAGTGGTTGTGGTTTAATATAAAGGGTTTGTAGTTGCAAATACAGAGCCACCCATGTGTTTTCGGTTATGCCCGAGGGGGAGGTCGCGAAACCAAAACCACTAGACTGATGGCCTAAGGAGTGGGTCGACATGAGGTTCAGCCCGAGAGGGTGAGCCCTAGTCCCATATCCTAACACTCAGCTCGAGAGAGTGAGTGGGGTAAGGCGTAGGCTGGTCTTCATGCGGAAAATGGGTGTCCGAGAGGAACGCATTTGAAACGGGGTAAGTTGCCCGGGAGGGAACTTATTTCCATTTAAAGCTTAGCCTAGTCACTATTGTCTTGCAAATTTCCTATTGAAAGCATGTACCCAATGATTTATCTCAACTTGTACTACGGTCACATCCCAAGAACCTTTCCCATACTTGATTTTCTTGTTTATTTTGTTGTTTTACTACTTGTGACAAAACCCCCATTTGATATTTGACACTTCTGTGTCATCCCCTTTAATATACAATGTATTTTATCGTAAATGTTTTTAGCTACGACTAATTCAAATGAAATTCTAATTGGCTACTGATTCTCAAAACCGCTCCCTTGGGACACGACCCCAACCCTTAGTTGGGTTACTATACTATTGACGATCGTAGACACTCATATCGTAGGATAGTGACATTGGTCACGATAAGCATCAAAATGGCGTCGCTGCCCGGGAGTGGTGTTAGTTGAGAATTTTTAGTTCACTAGAATTTCCGTCTTATTAATCGTAGATTATTAATTTTACTTTTAGTTTTGTTTTTCTTTGAGTTTTTGATTGTATATAATCCCAAGGATCATTGGCAAGAATTTCTGTTTTCCTTAGTTTTAGCTTTACTAATCTTAGTTGTAGTTTTGCTTTGCTTGTTTGAACATTACAACAGGGAACTAACGATGGATGATCATTATGGATACCACACGAATCATCCCCTGCTGAAACTATTGAACCTCAGGGACAACCTTTTAACATTTAAATAGGTAGGGGATGAAACAATTCAGGACATGTGGCTGAAGTTTCAAGCAGTGCTGCAACCATGCCCATCTCATGGGATGACAGATAAGGCACTATTGGAGTGCTTCTATAGAGGTCTTGGACCCGAGAATAGAAGCATAGCCGATCAGATTTGCGAGGGAGGCATGTTATACCAGCCCTATGAAGTCGTCGAAAAACTCATTGATGGCATGGTAGCAACTAGAAAAAAGCCAAAAAGAAATAGAAGTGGGAGGCACTAATTACCCAGTTGGATGATCTATCCAACCGAGTCACAGAATTGGAAGTACAAACCATGGGTAAAGAAAAGCACCTCTCCCTTCGTGAGTGTAGTCATGGGAAGAAGCAGGGAGGTGTACAAGAAAATAAAACTCCTTCACTCACTCAAAAGAAAATGGAGGAACACGAGGAGATGTTGAATGAGATAAAGGAATATATCGCAATGCTAAATGAAGCATCAGCCTCTCACTCCATGACCATCCAGCTGCAGGATGCTCAAATCGTCCATTTGATATCAGGCCATTACCCACCATTCGCAGAAGACTCGCCTAATGACAACATGGGAGACTCCGAAGATGAAGAATAGTTGTTGATTTACGTCGTGCCACGACGTTAACTAAGGCGCTGTTTGGGAGGCAACCCAAAACCAATTACTTGCTTTTTAATTTTATTGATAAAATAGTAGTGTTTTGTTTGTACAGGTTGAAGCTAGGGAAGTGCTTGAAAAGATGTATGAAAGTGAGCAACAGGTTCAGTTGGCGGGTCGCCGACAAGTTCGGCAAACTAAATTTCTTCAGCGGTCTAACCGAAGGCATCCTCAGATGAGCTTTTGTAAAGCTCAGCGGTCTAGACAAATTACTGGCGCATCGCCAACCATGTTGGCAATCTCGACAGAGATCACCGTTGGGATCCCTACATAAACTAAAGGTCCTGCTAACTTCGGCGAGGAAATTAGACATTCGGCGTGTCGCTGAATGAATAGGCGAACTTGACTCACATTGTTGACCGAGCGGGAATTGGACGGTTTTTGAAGGCCACACGTTTAAAAGTCATATTTCACTCACTTTCTCTCATTTCTTCATCCTACCAAATTCACACATGTACCATAGTTTTATGTTTCTTACACTTTTGGAATATTGTGGTTCATTGATTTGTGCGCGGATTTGAATTGTATTGCTGTCTGGCACTTCGTTAGCATCTATTCATCATCTAAGGTTGGTAGTCTAAACCTCGCGTTTAAAAATATTATAATTGTACTCATTTTCATAATGATGAAAGTGTTAAACCTCTGCTGAGTTACTGGAATTACATATATTTTCGATTATAATGTGGCACCAAGTGCATTATTCGAGGAAATCCCACTTATCTATGCTTTGAGTTGGATTGTTACGTGATGGGAATAGAAGTTTCTGTGTGTTTTCGTTGAAATTGAGTTATGTGCGCGTAAGCTATATTATCTGGGGTTGCTAGTTGAGATTCAAAATGTTGGGTTGATAATGGACACATTGAGTTGATAGGCGAGGTGAACAAAGCCCGCCGAACTGCTCAGCGGTTCGCCTACCAACTCCATTTCGCTCTTAACTGCACATTTTATGTACTGATTGACCTGTGACTCTCGGCTGTCAGTTTGATTCGCACAATACACACGGCGACGCGCCAAGAGAGCATTTGTTTGCCCTTTATATGTGCCCTTGTATCATTTGTGCATCAATTTGAATGATTAGTCTGGCAGCTTACCCCGACTCAACTCGGTCTCTCTCGAACACCAAGTTTCCGCTTTTAAGCACAACCTCCACCTTAGCCCATTCACTCTCTCGAGCTGAATGTGTGGGAAAAGGCCTAGGATTCACTCTCTCTCGCTGAATCAACGACGACCCAATAACCACCGGCTATTGATTTAGTAGTTATAAAACCTCTCTCTTGAGCAAGCCAAAAACACTAAAATGAAATCTTATTTGCAACTACAATCCCATTAAATTCAAACACAACTACTAAATGAAATCACATTTAAACAGTGAATATACCAACAATAAGCAACACCCATCAGTAAATTTAGCCCATATTCACAAAATCACACCCCAAGAATTGGGGTTTTAGCTTTAACAATAAGCAATACCCAACAGGAAATTTAACCAATATTAACAAGATCACACCCCAAGAATTGGGGTTTTAGCTAGACATAAAAAAAATGAAGAAAATGATACCAAATCGAAGTAACATCAACTGACTATGATTTATATTCACTTTAAATTAGTCTAGGATGAAGAATCTTCAACACCCACTTCCAATTTCTTGGAATTGGAAGTCTTCAAATCTTCAAAAGCTAAGCAAAATGTTTTCTACTTGAAAATTTAGAGAATAAAATGTTGTCTCTGAAATTGCATACTAAGATAAAAATTAAAACTAGTATTATAGTTGTCAAAAAATGAGTTGCGAAGGATAACTCGACGCAGTTAGTCGGGATCGCCGATGCACTCGGCAATCCACCCTTTGGTCGGCTTCATCACCTTTCAGCTTTTGCCTTCAACATCTTTGCGTTCTGGATCATTGGGCGATATAGTACTGCTTCGCGGAACTGTTCGGCGACGCGCCGACTGCTCCTTTTTATCGCCGACTTAATCTTTTCCTTCAGGGCTCAGCATACTGGAACATTAGGTGAGGTTAAGGCCATTCGGCGACTCACCGAATGCATTACGCGGTCCTCAACCCTCTTTTCTTTGTCTTTTCAGCCATTTTGTTCCTTTTTGCCAAGTAGTGTCCATGTTTTGCCTCAAACTCCAAATACCTTAGATTTAAGGATTTGCATCAGTTATTGAGACAAAATATGCATTTGAGGACACTAATTCTATTAAAATGAATCCCTAAATGAGTCGAAATTGTGGACTCATCAGCAGGGTTTGCTTAAGCAAAGTGATGATCTCTTAAGCTGAACTTGGTTCGCAAAAGCGAGGCCTCCAACTTTTGCGGGGTTCACATAAGTGAAATCTGAGGGGGTTTTGACCTGTAAATTTTAGGGTTTAAGCCCCATTTCTGTAACACCCCGTATGTTAGAACTACCAAAATATAGATTTTCAGAAGTTGCAGGTGCAACCCACGGTCTCCACCCATGGATCGTAGGGCGACCCACGGTCCGTTCTGGTGGTCCGTGGATCACCATCTACAACCCTCCCCAGAAAGACACAGAAAAAATAATCTAAGTCCTGACCCACGCCAGAACCTTTGGACCGTAGGTCAGACCACGGTCCGTGGTCCAGGGCCGTAAGTCGAACCCTCTAATTCCAGCCCCAAACATCAATTGTCGATTGACCAGCATAGACCGTCAGTCGATCAACGGTCCATCGGTCCTGTCCATCGGTGACCCCGACAACAGTTAAGTCAGGGGTCTTTTGGTCTTTTCCTATGCATTAGACCCCTAAACTACGTAGTTTTGGATAGTTTAGCCTAGAAACATAACTAGAACTTACCTAAGTTAGATCATTCATCAAAACTTAGAAAATTATAGCGTTAGAGGAGAAAGAGGTCAAGAACCTTAGTTTAAGAACGCAGTAAGGTTCCATCAGTTCCATCCCCGAAATAAAAAGATTTCTCCATGGAATTCGTCACCAGGTATGTGGGATTTCACTAGTGGGTTCCTTTCATCCATTAGGTCCCTCGATTTCAGTCAGAATCTTGATTTCCTTAATGTTATCCAGACCTAGGGTTTCTTGAATGTTAGAATTGTTGGGTTTTAGCGGTTAGAATAATTCCAAATCCTATCATCATGTTGTAGTATTATTTTTCATAGATTCATGCATAAATGATGAGTCCACAATTTGAACTCATTTAGGGATTTATTTTAATGGATTTAGTGCCCTCAAATGCATATTTTGTCTCAATAACTGATGTAAATACTTGAATTTAAGGTATTTGAACTTAGGAACAAAGCATGGACACTATGAAGCAAAAAGGAACAAGGCAGCCGAAAGAACGAAGAAAAGAAGGTTTGAGGATCGCCTAATACATTAGGCGAGTCGCCGAATGGCCTTAACCTCACCCAAAGTTCTAGTGAGCTGAGCCTTGAAGGAAAAGATCAAGTTGGAGATAAAAAAGAGCAGTCGGTGCGTCGCCGAACAGTTTTGCGAAGCAACACCATATCACCCAATGATTCAAAATAAGAAGATGCTGAAGGCAAAAGCTGAAAGGCGATGAACCGAATCAAAGGGCGGATCGCCGAGTGCATCGGCGATCCCAACTAACTTCGCCGAGTGATCATTCGCAGCACAAATTTTTGAAAACTATAAATACCTATTTAAATTTGTAGCTTAGTATCAAGTTGTAGCAAATTATTACTGATTTTTAGAATATCTTCAGTTTTAGTTCTTAGAGTTTTTGGGAGACATTGTTCTTGAGCTTGAAGGGTTTAAAGGTTTTCAACTCCAAGAAATTGGAAGTGGGTCTTGAAGAATCTTCATCCTTGACGTGTTTAAAGACATTATTTATCGTACACATTTGATGGAAACACTTTTTGGTATAGATTTCTATCTATTTTTTCATGTCTAGCTTACAATTCTTGGGGCTTGATTTAGTGAATATGGGTTAAATTTACTGTTGGGTATTGCTCATTGATAGTCTATTTGATGTTTAAATATAAATTCATTTAGTAGTTGTGTTTGAACTTAATGGAATTGTAGTTGCAAATACGATTTTATCTTCGTGTTTTTGGCTTGCTCGAGAGAGAGGTTTTAAAACCAAGACTACTAAATTAATAGCCTGTGGTTATTGGGTCGTCGTGGGTTCGAATGGAGAGAGTGAATCCTAGATCTTCTCCCACACATTTAAATCTAGAGAGTAAATGGGCTAAGGCGAAGACTGTGCTTAATTGCTGCACCTCAGTGTTCGAGAGAAACCGAGTTGATTCGGGGTAAGTTGTTCGAGAGAAAATTTACCCCTTCTAAAGTCTAGCTTAGTTACAAATGTTCAGCGATTTACTATCAATAGCATTTACCCGATTGTTTATTTTATCCCATATTCCTATCATATCCCAAGAATTTTGTCTCCCTATTTCGCATCTTTATATTTTTGCTTTTTTTTTTTCTTAGTTGAATACAAACACCCCATTGATAATTGACATTCATGTCACCTTTAGATTTAGTATGTTTTTATTCATTAATATTTATAGCTAAGATTGATTAGAACTAAATTTTACTTTTCTATTTAATTCTCGATTACTAATCGCTCCCTTGGGACTCGACCTCAACCCATTTGGTTGGGTTATATTACTACACGCGATCGTTGACACTTGAATTGGAAGTTGTGTCTTTTTGCAGGCTGTTTGATACAACAACCATATGGATTAGTAACCCAACTCCTTGATGGCATGGTTAAAGCCAACAAGGAAACAGAAAAGGACCAAGAATTGGCTACATTTTTTATTCAGCTGGATGATCTGTCTAAGAAGGTAATGTATTTGGAAGCAAGATTTAAAAAGAAGAGCAAGTACCTTCCCCCTCGCAAGTGCAAAAAGATGAAGCAGCATGAGGGTGGACAAAATAGAGGTCCTCTCACTCATTCTACACAAAATCTAGGAACAAGATAGAGTGTTGAATGAGATAAAAGAGAATGTCGAAGATGAATCAGATAACAGCCTCACATTCCATGATTATTCAGCTACAAGACACCCAAATAGGACAAGTGTTGGCATGTCTCTACTCACGGCATAAAGAGGGGTTACCTAGTGATATTATGCTTAACCCCTAGAATGAGGTTTGACTGGTGACTTGCGTCGTGCCACAACGTTAAATAAGGCGATGTTTGGGAGGCAACCCAAAACCCTTTATTGCTTTATTTCTATTTTAGAAATGATGATGTGTTGATTTTGCAGGTTAAAGTGTGGAGAGTGTGTGAAAAATGCAGGTTGGCGAGCTAAAAGGTCTAGTCGACGCATCGCCGAGGAGGTAGTTGAGCCCAAGCTAATCCTTTGTTCGACTCAAGAAATTTTTAAAATGGAGTCTGTAAAACATGTCGATCCCAGGAAATCACTGGCGAATCGCCGACCAGGTCCGATTCCGATTTCTAGCGCATTTTGAACTAAGTCGACCCAACACCCAAGACGTGTTGGGCTAATTAGAAGCCCACATTTTTTCTATTTGGCTCATTGGTCAATAAAAGGCAATCATAGTTATGCGTTTAAATTTAAAGGATGTATACGACATTTGACAAATCATTGTCATTCGGGGTTGGGGGTTTATTTTAATAGTTTACTCTAGTCGAAGAAGGATCTTTACAGGTTACCATTCCATCCAAAAGGTGTTGAGATTCAGAGATGACAAGAAGCTTAACATGAAGTACCTTCCACAAATGTTTAATTTAGGATGGTACCCTTGCGTGAAATTGATTATTTTTATCTTCTTCTTTTTTCCCCTTATTTTGTAATCCAATTTTATTTATTCATAAAATTTGTACTAAGTGTTTTGGGCGACAATTGAATATTGTCAAATGGTGTAATACATCATTTAGATTGTTAGGTCTACCCTTGGCACAAAAGGGTCACATAATTTGTATAGGACACACAATATTTGTTTATATGCTATGTGATATAATTAAATTTGTTTTCAATAAAAGTAGTGCTTATGTGTTTAATTTTTTTTTTTGTGTGATATTTTACATTATCCATTATGAATATGAATTAACTCTTTTAGATTTCAAGTTTTTTTTTTTTCAAGCGAGATGTTGATTTATGTCAGAATCTGTAAGTCATTGTTCGTTCGAAATTGCAAAGGACAAAAAGGCTCGCGAAATTTGAGTCTTTGTATTTCACAAAACATTAATCTCAAGTCAAAAAAGATAAATCAGGGGAGTCTTTGACTACGAGGTCGCACTTATTTATTTTTTATTATTTTTTTATGTTGGCTCTACTTTCACACATTTCTCATATTTTTGCACGAAAACCATCCCCGACGACAGTCGAGGATGGTCATAACAATGTCTTGTTCTCGTGGATAATTGGGAAAAGAGACAGTTCCAAGAGACATTTAAAAAGAATATACAAAACAAGTGGTTACTGTAAAAGAAAAAAACTAAAATGGTAGACCACATTCAACATGTAGTACAAAGGTCGAAAGTTAAAGATGATACAAGGAATCGCTCTGAGTTTGTCTAAATTTTAAAATTGTTTTATGTCATATTTGCACGAACTACGCATACCTAATTCTCATTTTCATGAGATACGTAGGCAACCCCTCTTGGGTTCGGTATTCACTTTTTCAAAAAAAAATAAAAAAAATAAAATGGTTTGTGCATTTTTTAGGGTCATATCTACATGAACTACGCGAACCTGATTCTCATCTCGGTGAGATGCGTAGGAAACCCTACTTGGGTTCGGTATTCATTCTTTTAAGTAAAAAAGAATCAAATAGTTTGTGCATATTTTCAAGGACATATCTGCATGAAATACACGTACCTGATTCTCATTTTCATGAGATACGTAGGCAACCCCTCTTGGGTTCGGTATTCACTTTTCCAAATTTTTTTTAAAAAATAAAAAAATATAATAGTTTGGGCATATTTTTAAAAACATATCTACATGAACTACGCACACCTGATTCTCATCTTGATGAGATACGTAGGCAACCCCTCTTGGGTTCGGTATTCATTATTTTAAATTCAAAAAAAAAAAAGTTTGTGCATATTTTCAAAAACATATCTGCATGAACTACGCACACTTGATTCTCATCTCGATGAGATACGTAGGCAGCCCTTCTTGGATTCGGTATTCATTCTTTCAAAAAAAAATGTTTTGTACATATTAAAAGAGTCATGTCTTCAGCTCAAATGAGACCAATGCAGTTAAAAACATGTAAAAATATTCGATATGATGAAGAGGACTGACTTTGTGGTAAACCATAGATTCTTTTGATACCTTTCATTTATACTTTTGTGACGCTTGAAAATTCTCCTGCATGCATTCAAGATAAAAATAAAAACAACCTCATGATTTCATGTGCATTGTGTGGTGAGATTTTAGATCAAAATTCAATTACATCGCACTGTTGATCTAGAACTTGGCTTGAATATTTATCGAGGTGAAATCCTGAATTATGTTTGGTTTGGAAAAGGATTGTACGCCTTTTTTGACCCAATTGTGTCTTTCAAAACCTACCAAATAACATTAATCTCTAGTTTTCCCCAGTTTGAGCCTGAAGCCTTTCTTTGAATAACCACATCTTAGCCACTATCCCTTTTGAGTGCTTACATGCATTATCCCTCTCTTGGCCCAACCTTCTTGATTGCACAAAAAATGTGCAAATGACTAGAGAAGATTCAAGTTTGAAGTTGCGAAAGACAAAGATATGAAGTCTCCCAAAGTCAAGAAAGCTAAAAAAACAACTTCTAAAAAAAAAGGTTGAAGAAAAAAAAAAAGACAAAAACACCCCTACAAGGTTAATGAAAGACAAGAAGGAAAAAACTCTAACAAAAGAGGAGAAAACTTCAAAACAAAGGGGTGAAAAAGGAAAAGCTCCAACAAATAAGAATTCAAAAAAAAATAGGGGACAATAAAGAGGATCAGACGCCAAATGTGTATCAATCATCAAAAGCACAAATTCACTGTGACACTCAAGAAGGTATTAAGTCACTCTTATCCCAAATATATATCCTACCCGTCCCTAAGCCTACATTACAAGTCAATGATAAGCCCTACATGATCTTATTCCAAATGTTTTCACATTAGTGGAGATTTACAAAAGGGCCAACCATATAGTATCACAGTTGCATGCATTGAATATTCTTGTGAGTGTGAGTGCACTTCAAAAAATGTCCTCAAATAATATGTTTAAAATATGTGTGAAATAAGACTTTTCTTTTTGTGAGGGCACTTGAAGCATGGGGATTGGTACAATTCAAATCTTTGTTTAAAGAAAGATGAACAAATTTTGTTGATACTTAAGTAAGTTTAAGGTACCACTTGAAGCTGTAGGAGTTACCGTAAATTAAATCTTAGTCAAAACAAAAAAAAAAATTATATGCGATCCTAACTCCTGGTACCAATTGTAGTCAAAATTTGACTATCCTTATATTTTATTTTATTTTTAAAAAAAAAGGGGCAATCACCTACTCTATAATATTTTCAAAACATTTTTTTAAAAATTCTTTCCATTAAAAAAAAAGAAGAGATTTTGCCTTTCGTTTTTGGGTTGTTCATTGTAAAAAGTGTCGTTAGGTTAATCCTGTCAGTGTGAGACGCCTATTTTACTTCATTGGGTTGTCCATCTAAAAAATGTGATATATCTTGTCTTAAGGCTTTAAATATCGCGGGGAATATTATTTTCCTATTTTATCATGTTCATATTGTGCATTTTCTACTGATGATCTTGTCTCAGATTCTTTGCAGTATTCATCTACAGGATTGGAACTATATTTGACCTGATTCCTGGCTCGACAGGATATGTAAGCGTCACGACGGCTCGGTCATATACCCAGTGTGATTTTATTTTCTCCTTGTAGTAAAAACTGGGACAGAATTTTCGAGAATATCTCAAAAATTCACAATAAAGGTGCTATCTCCAGCAAGTCAAAATTGGAGATCATTTTGAGATTTGCCAGAAAGTTCTAACTGGGACATAATTTTTTAGGAAGACCTCAAAAATTCCAATGAGTACTATCAGAAGCTTGATAATCAACTTCAAAGGATTCATCATCGCTTAAAGTTCAAAGTCAACTTGCAAATCTCCAGCATTGTCATGGCGAGCCATCAGCGCCTCGTACAAATCCCTAATAAAACATGAGTTACAATGAACACAAAGTGTTCAAGAGCAAAATGATGATTGCTCACTTGTGTCAAAGTGATCAGGCGCTTTGTACACATTCTCTTTTGAATCATGCCTTAAAGTTTCTTGATCATGTTGATAGCTAAAGAAAGATTGTGTCTACTAACCGTTTCTTTTCGAATACATGGACAGATGACAGCATCAAGATGATGAAATTTTCAAGTCACACGAGCCATGCACCTCTTTACAATGAACAATCATTGAGCCATCCACCTCATTACAGTTGGACAATCATCGAGCCATCCACCTCGTTATATTGGACAATCATCAAGTCATCCACCTCGTTACAGTGGACAATAATCGAGTCATCCATCATTTGTATTTTTCATTGCATTTTCATTCGCCGAGAAGACCATTGCATTTAAGTCGCATCTATTTGGAGGTGGAGGATGTGCATCCTATCTATTCAACGTTCAAGTCGAAGGAAACTTGTGTTGAAAGATATTTGCATTTAAGTTGAATCTATTCGGAGGTGAAGGATGTGCATTCTATCTATTCAACGTTCAAGTCGAAGGAAATTTGCATTGAAAGATATTTGCATTTAAGTCTCATCTATTCGGAGGTGGAGGATGTGCACCTTATTTATTCAACGTTCAAGTCGAAAGAAACTTGAATTGAAAGATATTTGCATTTAAGTCGCATCTATTCGAAGTTGAAGGATGTGCACCCTATCTATTTAACGTTCAAGTTGGTGGAAACTTGCGTTGAAAGATATTTGTATTTAAGTCGCATCTATTCGGAGGTGAAGGATGTGCACCCTATCTATTCAACGTTCAAGTCGAAGGAAACTTGTGTTGAAAGATATTTGCATTTAAGTTGAATCTATTCGGAGGTGAAGGATGTGCACCCTATCTATTCAACGTTCAAGTCGAAGGAAACTTGTGTTGAAAGATATTTGCATTTAAGTTGAATCTATTCGGAGGTGAAGGATGTGCACCCTATCTATTCAACGTTCAAGTCGAAGGAAACTTGCGTTGAAAGATAT
>NW_006239714.1:110227-112875 GCF_000226075.1 Solanum tuberosum
TCATCTTTTTTTATTTCGTCCTACCGATGGACATATATTTCAAATCCTACCGATGGATCATCTTTTTTTATTCGTCCTATCGATGGACATATATTCAAAATCATACCGATGAATCATCTTTTTTCATTCGTCCTACCGATGGACATACATTCAAAATCCTACCGATGGACATGTATTTTTGTCCTACCAATGGATCATCTTTATTTGTCGTATCGTAAGAGATGCTACATTTTTTCCTGTATTTTTGTCTCTACTAATGAGTTTCATATTTATTTTTTCGAGAACATCCAAGAGGATACATTCTCAATTGAGCCACAGGTTCGGACTAATTCCACAAGGAGGCAATACAGCGTGAAACCTTTTGGAAGCAAATTGAGGATCGACTCCCACCACATTCCAGCCTTTTATATGAAGGTCATGTGTTCGACCAAATTCGGGTTTGTCAAGTTTCTTTGTCCATGATTTCTATCATCAATCATATCCAACGAAAGGGACAGTTGTTGACACCCAATTTTGGCCTAACATTTTTTAAAATTCGTAACCTTTAAGTTTTTATTTATTTAATAGTTCAAAATACATTTTTTATAATTTTAAATAAGTTTATCGATAACTATCTTTATTTGTCAAAATTTAGGATTTTTTTTATCAGTTAATTTTAATTACATTATTTTTTGTTACAACCAATTGACTACGTTCAAATGTTTATTCATTTCGATTATATCATTAGTTCTAATAAATTGCATTTATTTTACATGTCATTAGCTACGTTCATTATACTTTTTAATAATCATTTTATATGTTAGATTTATCGATATTAATTTTGATATTTTGCACAGTCTAGAAATTCATTCAAATATGAATAAGATTTCATACACAGATATTTTTAAAGGCTAGTGATTTTGGCGCACGATTTTAAAAGAATGGTACTGTACTATAGGTTATCTTTTATTTTCAATATAAACAATAGCTTATTCATTAGGTCAAGGGTGGAGAATAATACTTTGGACATTGTGAGAAACAATTTTCAAATAGATAGAAACCCTAATCTTTTACTTTTCATAAAAAACTTTTCGGTCGCCACCACCCCGAAATCCGGCGAAGCTCTGGCAACCCAAAACCCCTGTTCATATTTCTCCTTTTTCCGGCAACAACCAAGAACCAGTCAGACCCATCATCTCCTTTCTTCTCTTCCCATTTCTTCCCCTACCGCTCGCACCACTGGAGAAGCTAACATAACCAGACCAAGCACCACAAAGGCCAGCCGCCAACCCACCACTGGTGCTCACTCCCTTTCCAGCAACCAAAATCACCAACGAGCCCTATTACCACCAAAAAACCCAAATGAAACAACTCCTCCGCCAGACCCCAAAACCCCTTCCGTTTTCCAGCAAACAGACAACAACAACAACACCAAACCATCGCCGAAAACCACCTCAACGCCGCTGTAACTCCAGCAGCGAACAACAACCCAAAACCCCCTCCCTTTTCCAGCGAAAAACAACACAACCATACCCTTCTCCTTTCCTCTGTGAAACTAACAGCTTCAACTAGAGCTCAAGCGATACCCCAAATCCAACCAGCTCCATCACGAACTCCGGCGAGGAGCTCTTAGCTCTGATGAACCGAAGTAATAAAATAAGAAACAAACCACATCGCTGATAGCTGCGAACCTCGATGAAACTCTCAAACTCCAACACCGGTGGCCGACAACCAGATCTGGCCTGAATTGTGACCTATTCCGTCTCACTACTGAAGAAATAATGCTCAAATGAAGCTCTGTTTGTTTTCTTTTACCATTAAGATTCTTTGCTTTTATTATTTTATTACTTTTCAGTAATGTTATGATCTTTGGTACATTAATTATTTGTGAGTATATTATTTCCTTAAAAGTCTTCATGCTATGGTTAATTGCCGATTATGTGTGTTTTTTAATGCATTTCTTTTATTTTAATGTATTTTGCTTCCTCCATAATTGTTCCACTAATTATGTTTTGTTTTGTAGTGAATTTAATCATTTTCATAATTATTACATATTTTGTTGTTATTTAGATTATATTCTTACCTATTAGATAAGACATTACAGTATTTTAGTATTATTATAGTTTGCTTCATTAATTATCGTTGATGACATAAAATATTAAAGAATTTTGCAATTTCCAGTAGCTAGGTTGTTATTATTATTATTATTATCGTGGTGTTATGTTGTTATCATTTGGGTGCTACATCTTGGTTTATATGATCTTTGGTTTGCTTTATATTTTAAGTTAAAATTGGCCAATGAGAAAATCTCTCCGTCGGTTTTGGAGGCCTCCCTATTTTAAAACACGGAAATTTAGTTTAAGTTCATATATTTTGTATGTTAAAATTAGCCGATGAAGAAATTACCGTCGATTTCCAAGGCCTCCCATATTAATAAAACAGATTTTTATTTTGAAGTTATTATTTGATTTATTCATATTTATTTATTACTAACACTTTTACTAAGTTTCTTTACAGGTACACAGAGTTGCTTCCCATTGAATCTATTTCAATGGAATTCGAATTATATATTTTTTATTTATTATTGTGTATATTGTTCACGACAGGCAAACATTAGGTCGTTTCTCATATTACTTGTTTACTTTATTACTTGTGTATATTGCATGCTT
>NW_006239715.1:0-9245 GCF_000226075.1 Solanum tuberosum
ATACTAGCAACCTAATATTCAAAAGGATAATTCAATAAATACTAATAAGACTACAAGTGTTTATCGTTAATAAGTTAGCAGGTAAAAAATGCGAGCTAAATATTTTTGAAAGCTTGATGATATATCTTATTGTTCCGTCTTTATTATTCTTGTATTTAATAGAAACGGGATAGGCACTATATTGCCTAGATTAGTCTCTTTTCATAATAACTCTTAATTAATTGATTTTTTATAGCTAGAAAAAATATATGCCTCATTCTAAAGAAATATCTAATAAATATGGATAAATTATATTTTATCTATTTCACTTTATTTGTCCTACTTTCTTTTATCGTTCGTTGTAAAAATAAGTCTTTTTTTTTGTAACTCTTTTATTTTAACATTCCACGTGATATATTTAAAATTACAAAATTATTTTTTTTCTTTAGTATATTTGACATATTTTTAACTTAAGACTACAAAATTTAAAAAAATTCTTTACTTTGTTAAATTATGTGTCTGATCAAATATGAAAAATATATTAAAACGAAAGAAGTATTCCTTATGTTCTTTTTTACTTATTCACTATTTTTTATTTGTCACTTTTAATAAATAAAAAGGGAAAACGGACAAATATACCCTCGAACTATTGTAAATGGTATGCAGATACCCTCCGTCATACTTTTGGGACATTGGTGCCCCTGCCGTCCAAAAACTAGAGCACATGATATACCCTTTATACTCTTTATACTAACGTACATACACGTGTCATAATCTTATCCACCGACTCGACATATACTAAATATCGGATCGATGGATAAGATTGTGCCGCGTGTCCCTATTTAGTCTTCCGTTAGCGTGAATGGCATATATGCTCTAGTTTTTGGACGACAGGGGCACCAATGTCCCAAAAGTATGACGGAGGGTATCTGCATATCATTTACGATAGTTCGGGGGTATATTTGTCCGTTTTCCCAATAAAAAAAGACAATTATATTTTTTTATATTTTATCCCTAACATTAATTATTTATAACTAAATCACTTTTAAGAGGTAATACAAAATATTAAATAATAGTATATTGTAATAAAATAATCATGTTAATTATTATTTTCGTAACAGATATGTTGAAGTTAGATATAACAAATAAAAATAAATAGAAAGAATATCTTGTATTTTTCTTTTGGTGGATGTGAATTGAATTAAAATGTCATTTATCTTGAAACAGAAAAATAATAAATTTTCTATGGTTTCATTGTCACCCAGATCTTGTATCAAAATTATTATCTGAAGCATCATCAATGATATCATGACAACTACTTCTTAAGTATGAGCTAATCAAATATCTGGACGGACTAAGTAAAATCTGAATATTTTTTTGAAAATACTATATTTGGTTTTTCTAATACAATAATTCAATTGTCATAGTCATCAATATCACGTTTATTGCTAAATCACAAAACCACCACGTCTCAACAAATTTAAGTTGTCAGATTTATTATATTATGTTATATAATATTATATTAAGGGATAAAGTATAAGTACTCCTAGACTATGATCAAAATTTCATAGACACATCTTAATTAAATTAAGGTCCTATTATTTCTCGACTCATTTGTTTTATAATTTTATGCATCTTTTGATTTACACAGTTGAAACGTGTGAGGAATGTTTGGATTCCACGCAAGTAAAAAAGGTGTACAAAACTACAAATAAAAATAGATTCGAAGGTAATAGAATCTTAGTTTAGTTAAATTATATCTCTAAGATTTCGGTTATAATCTAGGAATATTTATGCCTTATCCCTTATATTAATAAAAATACTCAACTTGTAGAAAATAATTATAATAATCTATGCCCCAAAGTTCAACTATATAAGGACTTCCATTTCTGATTTATTATACATCAATTTTTTCCAATAATACTTTTATTTCTATATTACAGAATCAATTTTTTTTAAAAAAAAATGGGTTTGAAAGGAAAATTGATTTCTGAAACAGAAATAAAAGGTTGTAAGGATTTGTTTCATGAAATGTTTTGTGAAAAAACACATCATCTTCCAAATGTTGTACCACAAACTATTCAAGCTGTTGATTTACATGAAGGTGATTGGGGTACTGTTGGCTCCATTGTCAACTGGAATTATACTATCGGTAATATTTTCTTATCACTTCTTTTAATTGAATCGTATGTTCACTATTATTTATTCTGATTGACGATTATTTATAATAATTTCTCTATTTATAATCGAAAAATAGGACCATTCTTCCTCCCAATTAGCCTAATTTTAAAAGTAGGCATTTGTAGTTGACCTTGGAATGGAACAAATATAGTTAACTAAAGCTTACTTCAAAATATTTGATTTTTTTTATAAAGAAAAGAAGAAGAAGAAGTAGTTGCAGTAGTAGTCATTCCATCTACAGATAATTAAAAAGAAATAATAATTAGAACTCGATTATTATAAATAAACTAGATATAGGACCCCGTGCCAGCACGGGGCCCAATATATATATTTTTTTATTTTAATTTATGTTATATTAAGAAATTAGAGAAGTTATTGAAAATTTGATATGATTTTAAAAATATTTTAAATTGTTAGCTATTGTGATTTGTAGTACTTTTTTTTTACATAATTTTGAAAATAATATTTATTACTCTGTTTGTTGTAATTTATGTGGCACACGTAGAATTTCAAATATTAACCATTTTTTATATGTCTCTTTAATATATTAAGTTGTTAATTATTTGTATTTTATAGTACATTTTGAACCTAATTTTTTAATAATATATGTTATTTGCCATGGGCATTAATTGATAGATTTGTTGGAGTCGAGAGATTTATTTTGTTAATTATTGTAATTTATAATTTGTTTTTCGTCAATTTCGTCGACTATTTTTTTTATTAATTATTGTAATTTATTGTTTCTTTTTCGTCAATTTCAAACAATATATGTTTATCATATAATCCATTTTATGTGGTACCAATAGAATTTAGAGAGTCAATTAAATTTTTTATATAAGTTTTAAATAATTAAGCTGTTAATTATTGTAATGTATAGTATTACTTATATTATTTTTAAATATATTTAAATATTATATGTTAGGTTTTTTATCCTAATTTATATGGCATTGATAGAATTTAAAGTGTCAAATAATTGTTAATTATTGTAATAGATAATATGGAGTATTTAAGTCATTTATAGTATAGTAATTAATATATAATATGTAGTATTTAAGTGTTATATTATGGAATTTGAGAAGTTATTGAAATTTTTATATGATTTTAAAAATATTTTAAATTGTTAGCTATTGTGATTTGTAGTACTTTTTTTAACATAATTTTGAAAATAATATTTATTACTCTATTTGTTCTAATTTATGTGGCACATGCAGAATTTTAAATATTAACCCTTTTTTATTAATGCCACATAAATTGGGACATGGCAAATAACATATATTATTAAAAAAATATTTAAATAATTAAGCTGTTAATTATTGTAATGTATAGTATTACTTATATTATTTTTAAATATATTTAAATATTATATGTTAGGTTTTTTATCCTAATTTATATGGCATTGATAGAATTTAAAGTGTCAAATAATTGTTAATTATTGTAATAGATAATATGGAGTATTTAAGTCATTTATAGTATAGTAATTAATATAGAATATGTAGTATTTAAGTGGAAGGTGGTGGGGCCCACTTATATATTTTATAAATATATTCAACATTAGTAGTGATCTTATTGGAACATTGGTAGTCATTCCTAGACTCTTCTATAATATAGTAATTTTTTGTTTGGCTAAAACAATAGGCTCTAGCAAATATGTTTTAAAATAAATTTGGCCCGAAAAATAAAAAAACCAGATGCACGGTTACAAGAAATAATCATTGCATCTAAATAAAAAGTAAAATTAAATACACAAATCAAACTCTATTATTTTGGACAAAAACTTCAAAAATAATTGAAGGATAATTCGATCATATAATTTGTGTACCACACAACAATTTTACTTCTCTTTGAGCCGATAATAATATTTATTTGTATTCTTGATTATGTTCATTTATAAATAGAAAATCTTCAAAAATATACCGTCCAACATAAATTTCTTATACAACATTATATTTAGAGAAAAACATTGCATATAATGTATCAATCTCGTATAAATATGTAACTTTCCATCCTTTTTTTTTCACAAAAAAATAGAGGGACAGGAAAAAGTTGTTAAGGTGGTTGTTGATGACATAAACAAGGAAAAAAGGTTAGTGACATTCAAGGCATTTGAAGGTCATTTGATAGAGGAATACAAGGCCTTCAAAGCAACTCTTCATATTGAGAATGAAGGAGATAACAACTTGGTTATATGGACTATTGAATATGAAAAGCAGAATGAAGACATTCCAGAACCCTTCTCTTATTTGCAATTAGCCACTAATCTAACCAAAGATGTTGACACCCATCATGTCAATCAGTAATATCTATGTTGTTTAGATTCTTAAAATATATGAACGAGTGTGTGTGTCAGATTCTTCAATAGTAATGTACTTTTGGAGAATATTCACACAACTGTGGTATGTTTTTGGAAAAATCCAAACAATATAAGTAATATGTTGTGAATAATGGATTTCCATGTTCTCTTTGAAAGAGGTGGTTGCTTGTTGATTTTTGTGTTTCCCATAAAGATGTAATTTGCTTTGTTGTATTTTCATGAAATAAATTGTACTATTTCGTTTCTTCAAGAACAAATTTTATTTATTTGATTTGACTTTGTGATTAAAGTAAGTTGAATCTTTAGTCCTCTCTGTTTTGGTAAGATTTTATGTCATCAGAGGAAATTTCAAAAATAGCTAAGAGTAGAAATATAATATGGTTCTTTGCTATAGTTTGTTTAATAACGATTCGTAGCTATAGCAAAGAACCATATTATTTGTATATCTAATTGATATTGTATCACGAATATAATTGATGTTGATGTAATATACCACAAATACAATAAGTTACAGTTGAAAATAAAATGACAAAAAAGAATGAATAAATCTTTAGGCTGAGGCGCGGATATCTCGCTCTCTTTAAGGAGATTCAAGCGCACTGCGGCATAATCTACACCGATCCAGCAGTATCACTCTTGACTTGTCCCCTCTAGGATACAACAGTCCAACAACGTCGGACAACTGAAACAACTCTGAATTAGTTGAAGAGTCCAAAGCTCCACAAAAGAACACCTTCTTCAACTTATAATTATTCTCTTGTTTGTATAGTGAATATAGTTGAAGACTAAGAATATTTTCTTTTGTCTCAACTCTTTCTTTCACTACACTAACTCAATATACACAATATAACACTTCTCATTTTTTCTTACACTCTTTCTCTTGTATCTCATCTTCTTAACAATTCAAAGCAAGACATCACTATTTATAGGAAAGAATTCTTCCTTACAATGAATAGGAAGATAATGAGTAGTAAATTGGGTAAATGAATCGCCCAAAGGTTACAAAAGTTACAAGGTATAATGAGGTAGAATAATGGGTGAAATTAGTGGTATATCATGGCAATAGTGGTTACAAGAGTTACTTCACAATAATGACCACATTTTTGTCAACTTATACCCACTAACAAATACACTTAATATTTTAATTTTAATATTAAAATGCATTAACACCAACAATTGATATAATTAATTTGTATAAAATAAAACTAGCTACTAGAAGGAGGAGAGAGACGTGTGAGATTGGGAGAGGGAGAAGAGAGGAGGGTGAGATCTGGGAGAGAGAGGTGTGAGAGATGCAATTGATTTGCATATCTGACAAATAATTGTATCATGAATACAATTGATTTATATCAATAAATATATTGGTATCAAAGACTATTGTATTCATCTCGTTGATGCAAATCAATTATATCAAATATATCAACGAATACAATTTGTATCCAAATACAACTTGTATCGAGGAATACAATGTATCGTTGTTATAATTCATAACAAATTATGTTTGTAGTCATGTGCATTTGTATTTATCGGTCACCTTGTGTATTATATTTATATGTCACCATGTGTATTTGTGTTACCGTTTGTATTTGTATCTTCGACGTGTTACCATTTGTATCACTTACTGTTACCATTTGTATTTGTATTGCAGAGAGAAAAAGGAAATGACGAGAGAGAGAGATGCGAGAGTGGGGCAAGAGATATAGGAGAGAGAAATTTTCTATAAAATCATTAACTATGGTTAGGAATCATAATTCTTTTAGACTATAGTTGCATATAGTAAAATACATATCACATATTTGCCTTCTTATGTAATTTTTTCTTATCATTACTATAATTTCGTAAATTTCAATAGGAAGAACCTTTGAAAGATCATCCGTATTATCCCAAAAAAGTACAACTAAATTTGGATGCAAGTGTAACACCTCACTTTCTAAAAGAACTAGAAAGAGCTAGAATTAGAAAGAGTGAAAAATCTGGAAATTTGTTAAGTTATGTTAAGTTTGGGTTTTTGATCAACTTCAAACGACCATAACACCTAGTTCAGGGTGAGTTAGGTGTGCTTCCAGCTACCATAGGAAATATCTTGGATTTATCTTTCGAACACCGCCGAGTTTGCATGATTCTGAGTACGTATAAGTGAGATATGCCCATTGAAAGTTAGGATGTTCAATTAAGGAAAGTCTAATCCAGGTTTTTGAAGGGGATTATGGTCTTTTTCATACCCCCATGACTTAATTTCATTTTTTGGTAATTAATTGAGGTCTAAACTGATAGGATTCAGTTTACGCTTTTACCATATAGAGTTAGAATTTTAGAGAACAGAAAAAGAAGAGGAGAAGGAGCAAGGATCGTCAAGATCTTCAAGAATCGCTTGTGGATTTCGTCAAGGGGTGATCCCTACGAGGTATGTGAGTTCACATAGCGTTGGGTTCGTTCACCCACGCGCCAAACATGTTTATTTCAGTATGATTTTCTTCCTAAAAGATTGAGACTTTGATGTTCTTGAGTTATATTCTTGAATTGCTTTTGTTCTTGAATTTAGGATGAGATTGAGGAGTTCTTGAGAGTTTAAGGTCGATTTTAGAGTTGTGTTTGATTAGATCCTTGTGTATACATGTTGGGTATCTGAATCTAAAGAGAATTTGGGAAAAGGAATCGAGTTTAGGCGAATTGGGGCTGGAAAATGAAGAAGGAAAATGTCGGGCAAATCTGGGTACCAGGTCCGCGTCGCGAACCTGTTCCTCAGTATTGAAAAAGTTGTCTTCGCGGAGCGGAGCGGTTACGGACCATTGTGCCTCAAAATTTATTTCGCGACCAAATAATTAAATGCATCTCCACGTCACGGACTTGCTCCCAGACGATGATTTTTTGATCTTTTCTCATGTTTAACTATCTAAAAACACTCCTAAACATCATGAGATCTTTCTTATCACAAATCAAAATCCTTAAATCCATAATTCAATTCAAGGAAAGTTAGGAGTCAAGTCAAAGGAAGTTAAGAGTCAAGTCAAGATAAGTTAAGAGTCAAGTCAAGAGAAGTTAAGAGCCAAGTCAAGAGAAGTTCATAGAGTCTTCCAAAAGTCTTTTACAAATGTTTTAACTTTGTTTTAAGACTTGAGTTTTGAGTTGAGAAAAGAGTAAAGTTTGAAGTTCATTTCTTCAAAAGAGTATATCGGGACTATGTATTCCCAAAGAGTAAAATGTTTTCACATTTAAAGAAGAAAGGAAACCTTGATTTCCAAAAGAGCCTTTGAGCTAGTTTTCAGTTAAAGAGTAAATGTTTTCACATTTGAGCAAGAAAGGGAACATCGATTCCAAGAGAGCTTTTAAGCTAAGTTTTGAGTAATTATCTCAAATCAAAGAAAGAAGTTATATTTTTAAACATATGAGCTGAGTATTTTGGGAGTAGTATTGAGCACCGATATGGGGACGAGTTTGAGTTCAGATAATTCACGTCTCCATAAACCATGTAGCCATCATGGGTAGTAAAGGATCATACTTTTTAGATGACTCCTTAAGTGCTTTTTAGCATAGACTAGTGGATCCACTGAGTTAAGGCATCCTATATGACAACAAAGTATAGGATAGTTCTGGCAGCATGGGCAAGACGTTGTATCACCACTTAGGCTCATAGTGGTGGTTGTCGGTTAGAGAAACTCCCACAAAAACTATATTTCTTTATTATATGAGTAAAATTGAATTTGTTATTGCATTTTCTTTAACGAACTAAGTTGTTTTCTCCTTAAGTGTTTTTTAGCATAGACTAGGGGATCCACTTAGTTAAGGCGTTCTATATGACGGCAAAGTATAGGATAGTTCTGGCAGCGTGGGCAAGACGTTGTATCACCACTTAGGCTCATAGTGGTGGTTGTCGGTTAGAGAAACTCCCACATAAAATATATTTCTTTATTATATGAGTAAAGTTGAGTTTGTTATTGCATTTTCTTTAACGAACTAAGTTGTTTTCTACTATTTTAAAGGCTTTCTATATATTGCATGTGTTTTATTGCTTTATATTGAGTTAAGTTGTTCATGAGTTGAATAAAGCCAAGATAAGTGTTTCTTTCAGTTCCTTTCAAACTTATGTCATGTTTTAGATTTCCCCTCGCATACTCTTACATTCAATGTACTGATGCAATTTGGCCTGCGTCTTTTAATGATGCAGACATAGGTAACTAGGATCAACATCAAGCGCGTCGTTGATGTAACGACTCGGAAAATGATAGAGTGAAACTAGAGCCTCACATGTGAGTTTGGAGTCGAGAACTTAATGAAATGATTATATTTGAATTTGACCCAAAAAAAGTTCTTAAAAATGTGCTTCGGAAGTTACCGGAAACTTGTTTAGCTGTATATAAAAAGATCCGTTTCGTTTTTTGAAAATCCGACTTCATATTCTTGTTTAGGGGGTCAAATTGAGTGGGAAATGGGTCTAACCCAAATTTTAGAGCAACCGTATCAAAATCCGAAATTTCCAAGTGAAGCCTTTTCGAGGGTCTACTTTGGAGGGTCATATCTCCTAGCACACAAATTATTTGGGTGGCCAATAATATATCCATGGAAAGCCCTTTGAGTTAGCTACCTAACGCACTTCGTTTCACCTCATTCGGAGTTCGGACGAAGAAGTTATGCCCATTTTCGTAAAATATGTCCGGCAGGAAAGACAATTTCCAGTGAGCGTTTTTACTGTTCACCCGCCTCATTTTTTTTCTAAGTGTTGGACCATTCTTCCAAAGGACATATATTATTTCCTAGATACCATTAATTCAATTCC
>NW_006239715.1:11371-21221 GCF_000226075.1 Solanum tuberosum
GTGTCCCTACTTATGTTTTTGTTTGTGTCTAAGATGGCCATGTGAGACTTAGACTTCCGCTGTGTGTTTTTAAAGTTGTTTTAAGAAGTTTAAATGTGTGGATGTAAATAAGTTTTTTTTTATTATTCCGCACTATTTTCATTATTGAATGCAATGAATGACTATGTGGCTTGTATAAGACCCCTTCGGGGTCGAGTACGCCTTGTTACGACTTGGGGGTGCTCCCGGGTCGTGACAGTTGATTCTAGTTGTGCTCCAGAGTTTGTTGATGAGCCTCCTTGCTTACAGAGGATCCCTTTTTATTGCTTTTCAGTATTTAGTTCATTAGGATGTCGTTGGTCTTGTCCCGACATCCATCTCAATTATTAGAGGCTTCATAGATAGAAAGTTAGTTAGTTCATTTGTCTTTATCTTGTTATTGACTTATGTTCAGTTTTGAGTTGCCACTTTGGCTAAGTTAAGTGTTTATTTCTAAAACATTATGAGTTTAGTTTGACACAGTTGAATTATCTTGCATTTGAGTTCTTTCTTAATGCTTAAAGACTTCCGCTAAGTATGTAAGTCAGGCCAAGGGTTTGCTTGGGGCCAGCATTCTCGAATGTCAGTCCCTCCCAGGGTGTAGTCTCGGGGAGTGACATCAAGTTTTATATGATGTGTAGATCGAATTGATGGAGATGAATAAATATGCAAGCAAGTAAAATTAAGATCTCACATGTAGCTTGTGTTGGCCTAATACAAACAATATTTTCAACTAAGATCTCTCCAAACGATTTTGATATGAAAATTTAAAGCCGCTGAACAAATATTGATATTCATAGAGAGAGAAATTCAAGTATTCAATAATGAGAATTCGATGATGTACCATATGAAAGTTTGTCAACTTTCATAGGGATGGATTTTTAGGGTTTGATAGCTAAGCTCTTAACTCGTGATAAATAATTGATTAAATATCATTTAAGAGTAAAAGAGTAACGCCCAACGTTACCTCTGGGTCAATTTCATCACGGCTAGCATCCTTTTATGATTCTTTCTTCGTATGTCCAAGCAGTGGTCCATTGTTGAGATTATTATGTTCGATCCATTTTGCTTCTTTAAGATGGATCACTTCTGACGTTAATTTTATTAATCTTGTTCCCTTCCACATGTCATCATTCAATACGATCAAATGTCACATCTATTTTATCCCTATACAACCCTCACTCAATGGTATACTTGCGATGACTTGCAGTTTAACTAGCAATTGTATCGAGTGATCCCCATTCACTGATAATGACATAGGTGAGCCAATTTAAAATTATCATTTATCGTAAAATCTTCTCCTCTTCAAATTATTTGAAGGGAATGTCTTTGAGATAGGGTCTTTGAAATCCTTATTCCTAATAGTATATATATCTTCCTTCAAATCTGGTTATATAAATGTATATACTTATCCTTTACATTTGCTTTTGATCTAATATTTTATTTGTGTCCTTAAAGATAAAACCTATCAATAAAGATGCACTCAAATTTACTGAAGTGCATAACCTGATTATTTGATCGAGCTTCAAAACTAAGATATAAATAAGCATTTAAAAATATATAAAGTCTTTTAACTATCTAAGATTTAAAACAATTATACATTATGAATAAAAACTACATCTAAATACAATTACTAATAAAAACATTACGATTTATTTTTAACCAAATGATCAATAATTCTGAATTCACTTTTGCAAGAACTTTTTGTATAAATTATTTATATGTATTTTTCCTAGTAAATTTGTTAACTAATATTTCTTCTTCCATATATCTCTCAATATATTTGTTTTTAATTTTTAATACTATAAAATATTTTTACATTTTTATAATTAAATTTACATAAGAAAAGTTATATGTGACCGCTTAAAACGCGAATAAATTGACTAATTAAAGAATGAATTAGAGGAGATTTAGGAAATATGATATCTTCTCAGGATCTAAGATAAATAAAATATAGATTTGCCTAGTTGACAAGAAGATAATAATTTTAGATTATTTTTTTGGCTATGAAAGTCAGAGCATAAATAAAATATGTTACTTTAATTCATTATTTTGAACAAGCAATATTCTTTTAGTCTACTCTTGATGTTTTCACTTTAAGCATGGATAATGAGAACTCATAATATATTACTTTAATATATAATTAAATATGTAAAATTATCTCCCAACCTTAGCTTAATAAAAACATTATATAGGACTAGATATAATAAACATTATTTTTATATATTTATTAAATATTGATAAGGTGATCAAAGGTACGATAATATAAGGTGATCAATTGAACACTCTACATTAAAAAAAAAATAGATTACATATAATAAATATTATTTTTATATATTTATTAAATATTAAACACTAAAAAAATCTTAAGGATACTCAAGGGATAATTACATACACATTCTTTTGGTACTGCCTTTTCGTGTAAAGATGTGTGAATTTTAATTTATAAATGACATGATATCGTAAATAAATCTAAATTTTGAATGAATGAAAATCTCATTTTAAAAAATAAATAAATTGTAAATGATTCCATTCATAAATACAAAATTGAGTCGATACACTTATATATCGAAAACAAATTATTTATTTTTTAAATTTTTGAATATTAACTTAACAAAAAATTTAATTTTGTCACTGACTAGAAGTAAACTTAAAATCTTCAAAGTTGTCTCCCATGTGATAAATCAAACTAGAAACTTATTTAAGATATCATGCTCAATTATTTGATAAATAAATTATGAAAAAATGTTTTCGAAAAATGTTAAAAGTATAGTTACCGGGTCACCTCTTCGTTTAGCGTGACAACATAAAAATAAAGTGGAGAAATAAATGTCATTATCACCCCATATAATATCATCCTCAAGTATAGTTTTGTATGGTTTCATTGTCATCGAGATCCTGCACTCCGTTTATTTTAATTTATTTATCTGATTTTGATTTGATACCTCACGGGATATGTTGCGTTGTTGATTTTGATTTAGCATATATTTTAAGAATGTAGAGAATATTTTTAAATCTTGTGATCTTGAACTAAAGATATGTGGAATGTATTAAAATGTTTTTAATCTTTTGATATTAACATATCATGTGAAGAGTTTGAATTAAAAAATTGTCAGAAGAAAAAGATAATCTTTTTAAAACAGACTACAAAAAAATTAAAATGGATGTGTGATGAAGTTGCTAATTAATTAATTATTCTTCATCACACATGACAACTTCTTACTTATGATATTAACATTTCCTTTGAAGAGTTAGAATTAAAAAATTATCAAAAGAAAAAGATAATCTTCTTAAAACAGACTACAAAATGTAAGACGAAAAAACTAAAATGGATGTGACGAAGCATCGATAATCACATCATGACAACTTCTTAATATGAGCTAATCAAATATTAGATGGGACTAAGTAAAATGTGAAAAAAAAATTCAAACTGCTCCCATCTATTATATCAAACAAAAACAAGTTTGGGAAAAGACTTAAATATGCCATCGGATTTTGAGAAAATGCTTATCTATGTCATTCATTTAAAGTTTGGGTCATCTATGTCATTTCAGTTAATAAATAATGGGATGGATATGAGTATTTTCTCAAACGAAAATGACATATATGAGTTATAAAACTTTTAACAGATAGTATAAATGAGTCTTTTCTCAAAGTTTGATGACATATTTGAGCATTTTCCCTGAAAAAAGTATGTATATTTTATGTACGATAACAAGTGTAAGCTTCAATTATATACATTTAGTTTGTTAATAATATACTAATTAAATTGTCATGGCCAACATATTTTATTGCTAAATCAAGAAATCACACGTTTCAATAAATCTAAGTTGTCACTATAATATAAATTCACAACTTATTGGAGAAAATAGTTGTAATAATCTATGTTTGGCACAAAATTGTAGAGGGGGTTGACCATCCCCCAAATTGCAACTATATAAGGACTTTTATTTCTGATTCTTTATCCATCAAATATTTCCAAAAATACTACTATTTCTATATTGCAAAATCAAATAAGTGAATCACAAAAAGAAAAAAAAAAATGGGTTTGAAAGGAAAATTGATATCACAAACAGAGATCAAAGGTTGTAAGGATTTGTTTCATGAAATGTTTAAGAACAAACCACACCATTTACCAAATGTTGCACCACAAACTATTCAAGCTATCGATTTGCATGAAGGAAATTGGGGTACCGTTGACACAGTCATCAACTGCAATTTTAATGTCGGTAATATTTTATAATAACTTATTTTAATTGATCAGAGAATAATTTTACTGTCAGTAATATTTTATAATCACTTCTTTTAATTGATCAGAGAATATATTCATGCTTTTTGTCACATCATTATCGAAGGGTTCAAGGCTATGATCAAACGGCATGTTTAGAGGGGAACTAAGATAGAAAATAACAAAGGCATATATTAAATATATATAAAACGTATTAAGGTTAGGATGATCTAGAGATAATCTTTGTGTGAGGTACGTACTTGTTTGCAATAAATTTTAAATATTTGAAAATAAATTAATCATAAATAAAATATGAAGAAATGAGAATATTATTGGAGTACAATTTTGTTCCTCCCTAGGTTATTCTCTCTTAAGATTTCTTGAATCAAGGGTCATTAGTGACATGTTTTTCGAACCAGGATGAATTGATCTCCGTAATTCGAGGGTCGTTAATGGCGTATTTCTTGAGCAAGGATGATTTGGACTTTATCTCTATGAAAGGATTTGTAAATCTTCTTGAAGTATTTGATTATCAAGAAGGTTTTGACATATCTTGATCTCTTTATGAATATCAATATATGGGATATTCGAGATCTTGATCTTTATAAATACCCAAGAGTTTATGGGATATTTTGAGATGCCTCTTCAAAGGAATATATAACCCTTTAGTTGGGATATTTGGAAAACCCTAACTATAATAGAACTCGCATGGTAGAATCCTACAAAATTTCAATGTCTATTACTCGACTATGTTCACTTAAAAATCCTTCTTTTTTTTTGTGCACAAAATGTAGAGGGGCAAGAGAAGGCTGTGAAGGTGTCTATTGTAGATATAGATGAGGAAAAAAGGCTAGTGACATACAATATATTTGAAGGTAATTTAATGGAGCAATACAAGGCTTTCAAAGTAACTCTTCATATTGAAAATGAGGAAGAAAACAACTTGGTTATATGGACTATCCAATATGAGAAACAGAATGAAGACGTTCCAGAACCTTTTTCTTATTTGCAAATGGCCGTTAATCGTCGCTCATCATGTCAACCAGTAATATCTTATGTTGCTCAGACTCTTTAAAAAATATGGACGGGTGTGTACAACATTATTTTTAGAGAGTCTGTACAACCTGTACATAGGTGATATCTATGGTTTGTTGAGAGTAAAGAGAGTTTCATGTTCTCTATGAAAGTGGTGCTTGCTCAAGTTTAAGAATTTTTAAGTGGTTGTTTTTGTTGATTTTTGTATTTCCCATAAAGATGTAATTTGCTTTGTTGTGTTCTCATGAAATATTGTATAATTTTTTATTTTCTTTTCTTCAAAAACAAACTTTATTTGTTTGGTTTGATTTTGTGAATTAAGTCTCTTCAGTCCTCTTTCTTCCTCCATTTTTGGATACATTTTATGTCATTATTAATGCTAGCATTTTTATAAATTTCAATGGGAAATCCCTTTGAAACATTGCCAGTAACAATAAATTACTAGGAGTAATATATATTAATTTCATTGGGAAATCCGCTTCTTATGTTGACAATGTTAGATAAGAAATTAGAAATAATATATATTAGGAAGATATAAGATTTTAATCATCATATGTTTCAAGTTCAAGTATTACATGACACGATTCTGAATTAATCTTTACAAATAGGTTCGAATACTAGATGGTTATATTTATATATTAAGATTTCAATCCAATAAATGTAAAATTCGACCATATTCACTTCTTTTTGTTGACAATTTGTACAAAGTAAAAGCCATTAGATTAGAGCTAAGGACATCAGGGAATTTGGTCACTCAGTTAAACACAGCTATAGTTCAGCATGCAAAAGATTTGGCAAAGCCCTTTTCCTTTATCAAATATTAAATTCTGAAGCATAAAATGGGAGTACGTTATAATAGAAAAAGAACTAATTTATGTTCCAAACAACAATAATTAATAGAACACCCCAAAAAGAAATTAAAACAAGAAGAAAAACAGGCCCAAGTTTTCTGCAAGAAATACAAATTAACACAAATGCAGGTTTAGAGCCAACAGAAACAGTGCCTAAAACGGCGATAGTACATACAAATCACCTACGAAATTGAGGATTGGAGAAAAAGGGATAAAAGAAAAGCCATTTGAGCTTAGCATACTTCCATGTATGTTAGCTCCTAATAATAGACAGTGAAACAAGAA
Source organism: Solanum tuberosum (assembly GCF_000226075.1). Classification (NCBI taxonomy): domain Eukaryota; kingdom Viridiplantae; phylum Streptophyta; class Magnoliopsida; order Solanales; family Solanaceae; genus Solanum; species Solanum tuberosum. The sequence continues at coordinate 17,789 of NW_006239715.1, forward strand.
AATATTTTTTGTACAAAAATTTGGAACAAGGAAAAAATGTCAACAGGAAGAGGATAGGAGGATACACTCTGTGTTTCAAATGTTTACCCAGATGAAGTCGTCACTTCGGAATACTGACAAGTCTAGAATATCATAAAACAATGGGAAGAGATCAAGGATACACTGATATAAAACTTGATTTTGATGAATGAAACAGTAAAGTATGAAAACCTTACTCATTCCCCAAATTAATTGAACCATCCTTCATTAGCTTCACACTGAGACTATTGAATCTCCCTCTTGAATAATGTCGAGATGCCTTCCTCCAATCTGTCCCAGTTTTCATCATGGCTGCAAATTCTTCAAAGCTGATGCGCCCATCCTGCATTTATAGAAACAGAAGATGAGGGAAATACCATCCCAAGATAAGTACATATTAGTAGTAGAGGCTTTTTTTGTCTGCTGCTTGTTCACCTTGTCCGTATCGACCTCCTGGAAAATGTCATTTGCCATATTGGTGCAGTCATCTGCTCCATCCTCCATCAAGGCATCCCGAAGCTCATCAGGCTCAATGTAACCATTTCCATCCTTGTCAAAATAGGAGAAAGCTTTGTGCAAATGTTCATCGTTAGCCATCCTTTGAAGATGGAGTGAAACGGCTATAAATTCCCCATAATCCAGGGTCCCTTTGCCATTAGTATCAATCTGTAGGAAACAAAGTAAATTCCATGTTCACTGCTTTCTAACTTAGTTTTCCATTTCTTTATTTTTGGGTTGGGGGATGGAAGTGGGGAATATAATGGAGGGCATTCTGTGAAAGTAACTTGACCATTGAGGATGCTTCAATGATATAATGTGCAATGAACTACATAAGAAAACAAAAAATAATAATAGGACTGCATGCTTATTCTAACCAGCGACATCGACTAACTAGCAGATATTAAAGAGTGCCAAAGACAGTGACTGCAAGAGAGTTATTTGCATTTTGAACCCCCAAGTAGGCACTATATTTTCATAGTGCAACCTATCCAATTATTTTTTTATAATTTACCACCTAATCTATTTATCTCTTTGCAAAATTAGAAGTGTTCAATTTGTAAAAGCCTTGAAGGTAAATTAGGATATAGGCTTAGCAAGATGTGCTTTGTTTCTAAATTCAGTCACATAAAAAGCACTTGATTAGTGATAATTCACGTCCCGTTCATCTCCAAACAGTAGCAATAACTGAGGGTTTCCCTATTTATTTTTCCTTTTTACTCTTTAAATTGCAAAGGGGAATGTATCAATTCATCATTGACTAGAATAAAAATCTATAACTTCAATATAAGCACATGCATGTTCCTACAGTGATGTGCTCCCATAGTGCAGAAGCATGACTTCATGCGATGGGGTTGGTCTCAACTAAACAAAGCTCTGTTTTTCTAGCTTTAACAAAAAATAGGACAAAGCTTAGTAGGAGGACGAGGTAAATTTGAGGTATGCTCAGACCTTTGCATTTAAAACTCAAAAAAATTATATATTCCTTCTTTAATTTGAGTATGAAATTCCGTGCAGGAGTAGAGAAGCACAGGGCTAGTAAAGGGTTTTAGTTTTTCAGTAAGATCTGAAGCTGCAGGATTTTAAAAAATTTATTGAAGAATTGGTGAAGAGAACTAGATGAAAACTACAATGGAAAGCAGAGAGAGATTTGTGTTATTAGTGGAGTACAATGAATACTCTGTTTACACTATAAAGTTTAAGAATGTAATTCCTTCATCCTTTACCAAATGAACTCTTATGTGGTTTTGTAAAGAAACTAAGGAGTCGTTTGGTAGAGTGTATTGGAGAAAACAATGCATGCATTAGCTTTGTGTATTACTAGTACCTTGTTTGGTACACTTTCTCAACATATGTATTACTAATGCTTGTATTAGTAATACACTCTATTGTGTATTGAGGAGTGTATAACTAATACCATGGATTTCTATGCATTAGTAATGCAATGGATTCTTAATGCATGCAATAGCATGCTTTAAGACAAATTGTCCCTCAAAAAAATTTCCACATCCTTTCCACTATTTTTGTGGAGGGTATTTTTGTGAACAAATATTTTTTTTTTAAAATTATGCAATGCATGATATTTTTAGTACACCAAACCAAACACTGCATAATAGAAATCTCAGCATAACTAATACAAGCATTACTAATGCAAACATTACTAATACACTATATTTTGCATTATTCTTATATACTCTACCAAACGACCACTAATAGATTAGAGGGTAAAATGTAAGAAATAGGAGGATAAGGTACAAATAAAAAATGGTGTATGTTAGGAGTGCAAAATGCAAAGAACTCGCTTGCAGACACAAATTAAACACAGTAGAAGTATAGAAAAATGGAGGATTCTTCATATTCAATCAGATATAAACATTTCAAGGAGAGAAGGCAAGAATTCATCGAGTATGAGCATAATCTCTCAGAACTTAACTTTTCCCCTAGTCCCCCCCCCCCCCCCCCCCCCCCCCTCCCCCCCCCCCCCCCCCCCCCCCCCCCCCCCCCCCCCCCCCCCCCCCCCCCCCCCCCCCCCCCCCCCCCCCCCCCCCCCCCCCCCCCCCCCCCCCCCCCCCCCCCCCCCCCCCCCCCCCCCCCCCCCCCCCCCCCCCCCCCCCGATACTTTACTTCAGCTGTTCCCAAGTCAGTAGAAAATATCCTAGTTATGGAAACTTCACTTATTTATGAATTTTAAAATTTTCATGTGAGATACCAACCGATGCAGATGGTATCACCGTCTATACCAGAAAACACATTCTCCTATGATATTAACAGATACTAAGAAGCATCTGATATATGTCAACCTCGGGAAAAAGTGGGAAATTCAGGACAAATTTTACATCAAGAAATAAGCAGGTGGACTCACGGCTTCAATAAGCATCTGTACTTCAGATTCTGCCAGCTGGGAGTTGAGCTTTAGTCCTACTTTAAGTTCTTCGACTGAAACAATGCCATCATTATTAGTATCTATCTTGTTAAACATTTCTTTGAGATCTTCAACTTCTTCATTAGACAAGAAATCAGCAATCACCTGCATTTGGACATACACCTTTTAATGGTCCAAGAAGTGCAAAAGCTAAATAAAGATAAAAAGAGCATCAGATAAATGAACCCACCCTCAGAGCTTTCCTCTTAAACCTATTCATCATCGAAAACTGCTTAAGCCTCGACCTCACAACATCTCCAAGGGGGACATTTGGAGCCTTCTTAGCATTTTGAAGCCAAGGGTGCTCTACAAGAAGAGAACTTGTTCAATTCATAAAAACCAAGATGCATAAGATAGGCTTTCTGTTGTAATGACAGGTGATTGATATAAACCAAAGAAATCACCAAGCATCCAAAATAAATCTTAATACAAGAAAGACCTTAGTAGGTCTTGCTAAGGAAATATGAATTGCCACCATTTCTTCTTCTTCTTCTT
>NW_006239715.1:21596-37518 GCF_000226075.1 Solanum tuberosum
ATTTCCATCCTAGATTGTGAACAAAAAACTTTATACTTATAAGAATCGATGATTTAATCATCTGTGTATAAGCAAAAACTATATACACTAAGGGGTGGGTCGTTTCATAGAGTGTATAAAAATAATGTTAAATAGAGTGTATTAGTATTGCTTACATTAACAATGCAAGTATTAGTTATGCTTGCATTAATTATACATAGATTATTTTTATGCATTGTTTGGTTTGATGCATTAAAAATATAATGCATTGCATTAAAAAAATTATTTACAGAGATACCCTTCACTATTATGGAAAAGATATAAAAAAAAGGTATTGAAGGGGAATTGGGTCTTTAATTGAGTTAATGCATGCATTAAAACCATTGCATTGCTAATACCTAGAAATCCATTGTATTAGCAATACACACCTTAATACACAATAGAATGTACGAAGGAAATCTCTTGGGAGAAGTTTTTCCCAAGTTGGATCATCCAGGATGCAAAAGATATGTTTAAACTATGTATTTCGTTGATGCAATAATAAAAGGGGTTCTGTTTAGGAGAAAAAAAAAGATCGGAAAAGAGTACCAAACAAGGTACTAGTAATACACAAAGCTAATGCATGCATTATTATTTTTAATACACTCTACCAAAAGACCCCCAAGTGTTCTCAACTGTTTTCTGCTGTTCTTCACAAAAATAGCATCTGTTACACATAGTAAAGCCTCTCTTCTATAGATTATTTTGAGTTGCACATGTCCCCTAGGTTGCAACCCATCCATGCTACCTTAACAGGAGCTTTAGTCTTCCAAATCATCTTCCAAGGTCAATATTATCCCAGTGAACTGTTTCCCTTATCAGCATGCTGTAACAACTTTTAACAGAGAACTTCTTATTTTTGCTGGCTGTTCAAATCAAACAGTACACTTAACCTTGAGAAAGCTGAATAGAATTTTTTCTTTTGTCAACTAATCCATCAAAGATCATATTTTTCTCTGTTCTACTGGATCTACATGGCTGCTAAGTAGCTTGGACTCTCCAAAAATGTTGCCGCACCCGTGTCAGATCCTTCAAAACTACACTGTTTTTGGAGGATCCGACACGCACCCGTCGACATTTTTGAAGAGTCCGAGCAACATAGCATGGCTGTACCCATGCTTTTTCCTTTTCTTAATCCTTCATCATCCCAAATCTTACAGGTTTATTGTGGTTCAATGTACCATTTCCTTTATTTTGTCCAACCATTGTCATGGAGGACCCATGACTTCCACAACAAATTTCCTTTAAGCATTGCAGCTCCACAAAGCTCAAGAATGCTAGGATGTCCGATTTAATAAATGTTCATGATGGCAAGTGGAAGTTTGAGCTTATTGAGAAGTTTAATCCTTCGATGGCTATCAGAGCCATACCACTCTTTCCAACATGACCATAGAACCAATCACATGACATCCAACAAAGAATGGGAATTCACATTTTGATCTGATTAGAATTGGGGTATGGCTGTAAGGAGAAGCTAAATTGCACTAAATTTACTTCAAGCTCAGGAATTTTGAAGGATATGACCACTTAATGGAGCTTGCAAGTCTCTTCAAAGGTTGGACTATTGCCTAGGTTTTTCCATAAGGATAACGCCATGTAAGGGGTTGGTTGTACTATACACCTCATCATTGCTACCAATACATATATACATCTTGCGCTTCAGAACAACAAAGAAATACAAAAAATCAACACCACTTGATTTGCCAGCCGTTTCATCTGCCTTTATCTTGTGTGGTACTTGGAAGCCATTACACAAATCTCACAAACAAAAATTTAGCAAGAAAAAGGAATGAAACCATTAGAAAGTTTTGATAAGATAAGTTCTAGTGCCTATAACACTAGGAAGACTCATTATATGATCACAAATCATACAACTAAACATTACAAAAGTAAAGGCACCTAGAAAATGATTAATCAACATACACATTCAACATTACTCAATATTGAGGTTTGTGTTAAATGTGAACATGTGATGATACTAGATTCCCAAAAGAAAAACATTGATCTAACAATTTCTAATGAAGAATATAAAGGAGGGTTCATGTAAAATTAAAAGAAAACAGTTGTATTCATCAGTACTATCCTGAATGGGCCAATTTACATCTATATTCTCATACATATATACAGCTCGCCCAAGATGTAGAGAGAAGGTAACAGCACCCTCTTTCGCATCTGAATGATGCTTACTAGTTTTAGGTACAATTTCAGAGGGTAAAATTACTTAGAAGAAGTGTGCTATTATCTCAACCGGTTGATCATTAGCGTGTTGATGCCATCATTGGATTTTGTTATTAGGTGTCATCGTATGCTTTCAATAGTTTTAGCTACAATTAGAGAACAAAACACGGAATAGAAGTGTTGTACGATTTTCTCAACTACTTTATCATTAGCCTGTTGATGCAGTTGCAGGAGTTTTTACTAGGCGTGATCTTATGCCTCACATACCGACCCTTCTACAGTCATCTATTCAGCCTGTCTAACTAACACTCCCTCCGTTCTAGTTTATGTGACTCACATTCCTTTGAAATTTGTTACAAAAAGTACGACACAATTCTAAACTTGGGAAGAATTAAGTTACCGTTTCCATTTTACCGTACTGAGAAGCTTTAAGACCCACAAAAATGTTATGGCATGTTTAAGGTTACAAGTTTCAAAAGTTTTATAGCCATATTTAGACCATAAATTTCAAAAGTCATCATTTCTTTCTTAAAATCTATGTCAGATATATTGGAATGGGTAGAGTATATAAAACGCATGAATGTCTTACAGCATGTGCAAAGCACATGGGAGAGCTGATTCTTGCCTAATTAGGCTATACAGTAGTTCTATAATCTATTTATATTCAATAAAGGCAAGGATTTTCCCACAAATAATTAATAAGCATCTGCGAAACATAGCATACCAAGTACTTGCTTTGCAGTCAGTCGAAGCTTTGGATCTGCCTCTAACATTTGCCTGACAAGATTTTTAGCACCTTCTGAAATACTTGGCCAGGGTTCCCGCTTGAAATCTATTGCCCCACGTAAAATGGCTTGGGCAACACCTTGTTCAGATTCTGTATGAACAGATTCACTTCAATAAAATGACAGAGTGGTATCTGAGAATGCTACATATGAAGCATGGGGGACAGAAAGGAAGAATCAAATCTGCAAGAAGAGAGTTTACCGGCCCAAAAGGGAGGAACCCCACATAACAAAATATATAAAATGACTCCTGCACTCCATATATCTATTTCTGGTCCATAGTTTCGTTTGAGCACCTCAGGAGCCATATAATATGGACTTCCAACTATTTCAGAGAACTTCTCACCTAAAAAATAAAATCAAACGTTAAATATTAGCAATATGTGAAGTTAAGATAAGCAACGATAACGATTGAATAGGTCAGAAATAGTGCAAAGACGAGCCCAAAGTACCAAACAATAAGGAAACCGAGCAGTTATTTGTACCACAAGGTTAAGAGTCCAAGACCGTGTAACTTGCTGATTGGATCTGAATTTGTTATCTAGTTATCTAAGCTATTTCTTTTTTCCTACTTCCCCACAAAGGGAAGTACAGAGAAACAAACATCTGGTTAGATATTCATTAGATATCAAAATTAGCTTCACCCTTTTCCTTTTTAAGTAAGCATCTGAGTTAGCATTTTTTTATATGACAAGGGAAACCCACAGCCGCTATCCTTTGGGTGCGCACAAGGTAAAACTCCCGCTCCTATACAATAGCTCGCAAACCACACAGGAAATGTAACCTGCACTAGGCAAGCCCGGTGCGACGAGCTCAACCCAGAAGGCAAACCTCATGCTTTCGATGGCAAGGGGTTTCGAACTTGAGACCTCCAACATGTAAGTCCTAAGCCCAAACCCCTGGGCCACCCCGAAGGGTCATCTGAGTTAGCATTATTATGCAACTAAGAACCCCTGCAGATGTTTGTCAAGTCAAACAAAACTATACTAAACTATTTGAATGAAACCCAAAGGCTGAAGATGAATTTGAGTAATAGTAAGGATGTCCTTTACAAAGGAAGAACTGTCTACTTTTGTAGGGGAGAAAAAAATATGAAACCTCGATCCTATATTTAGTTAGTACCTGATCTCTTGTTTCCCAAATATTAAACGAAAAGGAAAGAAAAATCTATAAAATATACATGGAAATAGACAACTAAGACTTTTCAAATCTAAGGAAGAAGAAGAAATAGCTTCTAAACTAATTTGGTCGTCGGCAAGTCTCTTTCTATGTGAATCATCCTACATTGACTTCTAAATGCCGGATGGTAAGTACAACAGAATGATCACAGGGTCTCAAATGACCTTTTCTTATTTAATCCTTTTATCTTTTTCATTGAATGTCCTTAAAGGGACATCATTTTATTCTATGTTCGGCCTACCTTCTGTCAGATTTAAATCATTTCTAATCTTGTGTAATCTTATATAATCACACATCCTTTTTTTTTTTGATAACCGAGAAATCCGTCTGTGACCCGCCCTTTGGACCAATCACAGCCTTCTAAACTCGGTGGATAATGGGCCCGCCCCTCTACCCTTCTCCACTTAAATACCGGGCTTCGCTTTGCATGGTGTGGGGCTTGAACCTGTGACCTAAGCCACAAATCCTCCACCTTTTGCCACTTGAGCTAGGCCTTGGGGGCTATAATCACACATCCTTATTAACCCGTACTTTGTAACTTTCCATCTAGCAAGCATGTTAAGCTAAGAGGCTCAACTTTCTCTCCCATGTAAGATTACTGGACTGACAATTGTACTATAGAACTTGCCTTTTAACTTTTACAGATTCCTATTGCACAATTTCCCATAACCTACCTCCATTTAAGTCATCCTATTCTAACTCTCACGTGTTACATCTTCATCTATTGGCCTATGCCTAGATATCCAAATTGTTTGTATCTTGGCACCAAAATTCCTGTCTAATTCCACTTCTTAAGGGGCGAAACTTGAAGTTTGTCTAATCCAAACTACAGTTAGACAGTAAGTTTGGTCTTACACTGCAAGTACCAGAATATGACGGAATTCACATAGAAATCAAGTGGGCATTGTTTTAGTTAAGTTGATAGAAATGTTCTGCAGAGTATATTTTTACTAGAATATAGTCATCTACAAGACCCTTCCACCAATCAATTGATCATGAAACAGCTCACCAACAGTTTGCAAAATCAGCTCAAATGCAATTCTCTCATGTAGGTTAAGTCAAACCCTTGTCACAAGTTCAACTTGCAACTTGGCCATGATATTACCACTCCAATTAGTAAATCGTTACTCCTTTGTCTTTTGCAATTAACAAAAGAATTATCAACTGGAACTAAATGAAGAAGTAGAGAATATCTCATCTCACTGAGATTCAAACTCTTAAGTCTTAACACACGAACTGTAATACACAATGAAGTGCAATGATCCCAACATGATACAATTAATTTGAAGGCTAAAGTGCATCAGGGGGCTGTTGGAAGAAACAATATTCTTTCACAAGAATAAATACGGAGAGGCATACATTAGTCCCTTCTTTGTTCAGTAAAATATTTATCCCCTCTGCTTAATCCTATATCAAAACAGACTTCCTCCTCTATAGAGCCAGTGAGTTCAATGAGTATTAGACAAAGTGAATCTACCATTTTTCCCGCTAGTAAGTAGTACTAATAGAGCTAGCTCATCACATAAGTTGTGCTAATAGAGTTAGGGTATAAAAAGAACAAGATGATACTAGTTTTTCTCCAGCATCAACTGAATATAACTTCTTTCAAGCCTATCAGCAATCTTTGTTTGTTCTACACAGTAAACCGTTGGAATTTTATATATAAGATAGGATCCACCAAATTATATCTGAGGTCACATAGAAGTAATAAGGCCTACACAGAAATGACCCCTTTATCAGGAACCAATACCTGAACTCACCTGCACATTTCGTCTTCCTATAAAAGTATGTAACATCAGTAGATAACTTAAACTATTTATATATTGTGACCAGAAACCCCTGTAAATCTAGTCCAACTCCATTTGTGCTCACAGGTTCCAACCCGTGATATGCGCCTAAACCACACCTCATGCATTTTCCTACCACTGAACCATAGCCCTATGGACACATGAGGAGATAACTTACTACCATTCCCGGCCTGGGAGCACATCAGTAGACAACATTATACCATTGCCCTGGTAAATTGTCCTAATTGCAGATATAATCTTTATTCTTTTGGTTCTAATCCAGAGAACTCTCCTGATTATGGCATATTTACACAGGAAAATTTTACAATCTATCTAAGTTGTATAAATCTACATTCCCTAACATCATAAAACAAAGAACATAAAAACAATCTGGGCAAACAGCAAGAAATTGTAAGATAAACTACATGCATTTGCTTGTGTTATTGTAGACCAATTAAAGTTTCCCTTTTTACCTGGCTTGAAGAAGATTGACAAGCCAAAATCAATTGCTTTAAGAGGTGAATTTTCCTTCTTATTAGCAAACAAAAAGTTCTCGGGCTTCAAATCCCTATGAATCACTCCATGTTTGTGACAAAGCTGCACAACCTCCACAATCGTCCGTGTAACAGCAGCAGCTGCTCGTTCAGTATAATGCCCCCTAGCAACAATCCTATCAAACAGCTCACCACCTTCACATAGTTCCATCACCAAATGAACCGCATTTTCATCCTCACACGCTTCCTTAAAACTCACAATACTTGAATTCTGTGGCAAATGCTTCATAATTGCCACTTCTCTCCTTACATCCTCCACATCCACTGCTGTTCGTAACTTCCGTTTCGAAATCGACTTACAAGCCAAAAGTTCCCTACTGCTACGATCTATACAAAGGTAAGTTATCCCGAATTCTCCCCTTCCTAATTCTCTATCTACCAAATACCTTTCCTCAACATTCTCCTTTTTAACATCAGTTAACACAGTGATCGGTTTCTGCTTGTTTCCAGCACTGTACTTGTCTTTCCTTCCGTGATCATTTCCGGAGTAGTTAGAGGACTTCACATCTTCTCTAGCAACCGCTGCCGGAGATCTGCAACAGTTCCCCATTGCAAACCCTAACACTAACAACTTCTAGCTTTAGTTTCGCATGATTTGGAAGTTTGAAACCCTAGAACTCTGCCGGAGTAAGCAGAGCTGAGCTGCCGGAGTGAGCAAAACTGAGCTGCCGGAGATGGAAAAAGGAAGAAAAAAGAGGGACTGAGAATGCAATCAGTGGACTGGTGTGTACGATAACGTTTCAGACGCTTTTGTAATGTGAAAGCTTTTTTCGTTTTTAAAAAAATATATATATTTGGAAAATTTATAGAAAAGTCCTTTTACTTTGCTAATATCACTAACATCCTCCTCTTACTTTAAGTAATTACTTTTATTCCTTGCTTAATTTGTTTATTATTTTTACACATTTTCATGATTATTAGTGATTGCTCCCCAACCATATCAATAATGAATTAAGGAATCATATTGATCCTGCAACTAGACTATGATAGTGGCAGAGCAAGAATAGTATTAGTACAAACAACGCATATTGATAAGTATCATCAACCATCCGAATCTACCATATAATATCATGTAAATACTCAGAAGAAAACATGCAATATGAAAATCACCAAACCAACGTTTAGCCACCCGCTCTTACTATCCCGATCTAATAGTCATGACTCATAACCTTATTTCCAATCTTTCTACCTCATTCTGCTGTCAACTCTACCATTTAACACTTAACCTTACTTTCACTCTAAGGCTTTAGTCTACCTTTTATGCCATTGTAAAGTTTTTCAAGCCTACTTTGTATGTCAAGTACCACATGTACCCCATTCCAACCACTCTTGCCTTGGCCGCTTTGACTATACATTTTTTTTTTATCAAAAATGTTCTAAATCAATTTAACAAACATATACAGTCCCAGCAAATAAATTATGCACAAGACCTCCGATCATCAACCTAACTTGACAACCACATGACACGTGTCTAAATGATCAACATAACTCATACCTGATTTCAATTTACCTTTCAAGTAACCCGGACCATTCAGGGATCCTTAAGACATCTACCATAGTGTAAGTGTTTAATGTGCAAATCTAATCAACATAAGAACTATCCTAGCATTAAACACAACAACTCAGCCATTCATGGACCACCATGATAAATACATCACAATGAAATAATCTGGTTCACTTAGGGAACCAACAAACAGAACACAACCAAGCATGTATCAGGCATGATATCTGGACCAATCATATAGTAACATATACCAAGTGTGGTCCTCGAGCCAACCGATAATTGAATTCGTATCAGGTGTGGTACCCGAGTTAATCATAAATATTTTGTACTAAGCGTTGTGATAAGAATCGAATTATCTGAATAAATAGAAAAATAATGTGGAAGCGAAATTATAAAAATTAAAGACAAATTAGAAAATATGTGAAATTCGATCGAGAATAAAATTTTCAAATCTTAAAAAGGGCTAAGAACCTTAATTGCTCTTAATATTCAAAATTAACGGCTTAAAACTAATTATGATACTTATAAAGTCCATTCAAGAACTTAGATCAAAAGTGATTTAGACCCCTATTTTGAAGAAACTAAAGACAACTATTAGTATGAGACTAAGCACCTTCTTTAATTTACTTTAATAGATATCAAAGATATTAAGTTAACGAATTAATCTTACCTCTATAGAATCATTCTTATAAGGTTGTAATATAAATTCATAGTCACCACACGCAAATATGTAAAGAAGAGAAACATCTCAAATAATATTAATCATGTCTTTTCTAAAATAATAAAATTCACCCCTATATATAGGGAAAACCTATCACAAATATAATGAGATTCAAATCCAACTTTTATGGAAGTAATAACTAGGAAACTTTTAAATTAGGAAACTTTGGCTTTAAACATTCAACTTTTTGGGTTCTCTTTTAAGGCTTCATGTAGCCCAATCTTCTTTCTTTTGGGCTTGAATTTGAACAATTCTTTCGTGATAAATATATTCTTGATTTTTCATTGAAGCTCATCGATTTTAATGATGGTATATCAACGCAGATGCTATCATTCCCCTCTTCTTGGAAATAATTCATCCTCGAATTTGAATCTCGCAAAATCAAGAAGATATGCATTAGCAAGCAACGTCCATTAATCGAAAGCAGCAACTGTGAGAACAAAATAAGATAGTGACCATGTGTCCACTTAAACCCAATTAATCATGCATGTATAAATACATTCTTACAAAGAATGTGGACATCATCATTCCAATATAAAATTTTCCTACTTATATAAGCACAACAAAATTCTCCTACTTATATAAGCACAACAAAATTCTCATCTAGATACCATTGTGAATGATATATGCAACTCCAACATCCATTACTAGCACTGTTGCCAACTACTACAAACACATCACCAATCACCACACATTTTTCAACCACTATCATCAACCACTTCCACCATCACAATTATCAATATCATTGTTATTAGCCACTAACAACAACTATTATCATCATCATTACCACTACAAACTATCTTCACTATCACTTGCAAGTACAAAATTTCATTTTTAGAATCAAATAATAATTTAATTTTATTAATTATTTTTTAATATTTAATTAATTTTTATTTAAATTGAATATTTATTATGTACATATAACTAAACTATGTATATTCAAATGTTAAAATACAAACAGACTTAATCATTCAGTATTCAAATCAAAAGACAACATCTTTCTTATCCATAACCCATCTAATGTAACAAAGACAGTAGAAGGAGGCAACTAAAGTTATGAAATTAAATAAATCGAGAGGGCTATATAATATCGTTGAACGTAGGTGTGATAGCCATATTATATCCAAGATGGTTTTTATTAAATAACTTCTTCCATCTCAAAATATTTATGGTTCTTATTAAAAACTCAAAATATTTATTATTTTAAAAACTTAAAATAAATTATGTACTATTAGTTTTCTATTTTATTCTTGATAGTAATTGTTATTGAAAGCTACAAATATCTCAATTATAAATACAGAATAAATATTTAATAAAAATAAATTATATCTTAAGATATAAATAAGAAAAAAATAATTAAATACCCTATTTAATTCGTAATATATTTTTAAGGGATATGTAAATAAAAAAAAAATAAAAAAAAAGGCAATAGAGACCAGGGGAACTTTGGCCTTTGGGTCTTTGTGTTTTGATCAAATTAGATTTTCTTTCTATATATAATTCGTGAATGATACAAAATATATTTATACATATTACTTGAAAATTATACGTAGAGTCATTAAAAAAAGTCAATTAAGCATTGGAAGTGACCTGAAAAAATTGATTAAAGTATATTTAACCATTTAAACATTGTGACACCATTCACGAATAAACTTATGTGAAGAGGAGATACACAAATTGTTGAAAACAATTAAACTATCATACTATAATATAATTAATATTTGTCATGTGATAATTGTTTCATATAGGGGTGTTCACGGTTTGGATAAAAACCGATTCAAACCGAAAAACCGAATCAAATCGATAAATAAAACCGTATTTTATTTGGGTTTGGTTTGGTTTTAGATTTTTGAAAACCGATAGTATTTGATTTAGTTATGGTTTTATTCGAAGAAATCGAAGAAATAACCGAACCGAACTGATGAATTATGTACATATATTTTATTAATATACATACTTAATATATTGTTTTTATAAACAATTTTAAAGATCTTATACATATTTTCATTAAAATTTCTTTATAATTTACTTATTGAAAGCAAAAATGCCCAAGATGAAACATTTTTTCTTATTGATTTCATGTATATGAGTGTCTATGATAATTCTTTATGGGACTGAAAATGTTATTGTCTTTTCCTTTTAGGTCAATATAGAGAACTTTAAAGCTTTATTGATAGTAAATTTAGTGATTGAAAGTTTACTAATTTAAGTCATTCTAACTATTTTTCATTTTGAATGGATTGTTGTCACTTTTTTCACATTTTAAATGAATTGTTTCTTTTATTTTTGTGTATGGTTAATAACCGAATAACCGAACCAAACCAAACCGAAACTGTCATTTTTTTCACATTTTGAATGAATTGTTTCTTTTATTTTTGTGTATGGTTGATAACCGAACCAAACCGAAATCGATAACCACCAAACCGATAAATGTATATTATATTTGGTTTGGTTTGGTTTTGATTTTGATCAATAACCGATCCAAACCGACCCGTGAACAGCCCTAGTTTCATATATTAAAATAAGGACAGTGCCTCCTTGGATTTCCATTTTGGGCTGCGGGGTTTGTGGAATTTTATGGGGAGTAGTTTTTTAACTTTCACATATAGCAAACATAAAAATCATATTTGTATGTTATAGCTATAGTTTGTATAATTGCGCTCCATAGCAAACATAAGAGCATCAGATTGTATAATTCGCTGGCAGGAGCTTCAGATTTGTATAATTTTGTTGGCAAACCATTTGTATAAATCGTTGGTAGTCTCTCGTTTGTATAAATCACTGGCAACCTCTCAATTCAATTTTATGTGTTTGTATATCTACATAAAATTTGAATTTGTATACAATTGAATCGAAATAAAACATTTGTATATCAAATCTCTCTCTCTTTATACAACACAAATTATACATTGTAATTTGTATAATCTGTGTTTGTATAAAGCGAGAAAGAGAGAAAGGCAAAAGAGAACTGGCAGGGGAAGATCTGTATTTGTATAATTATAAGTGTATAGGACGAAATTATATATATTCGTATTTGTATATATAGTTTTATCTCGCTTTATACAAACACAAACACATTTTATACATTTGTGTTTGTATAAAAGCGAGAGAGGCAAGGGAGAGACTGCCGAGCGAGAAACCTAGGGAGAGAGGCGAATGGCAACTGTTTGCTACGGGGTACAATTAAATCAAACTGTGGTTATAACATTTAATTTGAATTAATAGTTTGCTATTTTATACAATTTTCCCTTTTTTTCACATGAAAATCATTTTTCTTAGGGCAAATTACGCGACTAAATAAATATATACTAGTTAATTATTTGACATAATTACCGTTTGAAGAAATTACTTTTTGCCACTAACATATAATCATATTCACGTGGGTCACATTCAGAATTTGGATAGTTTGGCTCATAATTGTATAAATTCAGAATTTGTATAATTCAATTCCTAATTGTATAAATCTAGAATTTGTATATGCTTACCCTAACTTGTATATAATTATCATGTTGATACATTTGTTGATATATTTGCTTTATATAAGTTCTAAAAAAAATTAAATGTATAAATACAGAACTTTTATATACTTACCATGTTTGTAATTGACAGGTAAATTATACAAACGGAAATATGCATAGAAAATGATACAATAGCTATAGAGAGTAATTAGGCAAACTATAGTTAAAGAAACTTATTATATTTAGTCTTTTTGCTATTTATGAAATTTCCTCTTTTTCTTATTGGTTTTTTTTTCAAGAATAGCTCCCCTTTTGATTCTTGTAAATAAGAATTAATTATATTTTACTGTAGTTCATAAAGTTACTTTACATTATTTAATTAAGGGTTTTAATGTTTAATTGAATTGAAACAATTTCATGGTAATTTTAAATAATAGGACTTAGATCTATTGAGTTTTTTTCCCTTTTTTTTCAAGTAAAGCTGTGCAGATTTATTTTATTCAAAAATAAATAAATTATTGTTTCGTTGCAGATTTTTTTTTCTTCACAATTTTAAAAAAAAATTAATGTTACTCTATTGCATGACAAACTAATAGAAAGATCTATCAAACTAATTTGACCTTTATTAAAACTTTGATACAATTATAAGTAAAAAATTGATATTCAGTTATTGTGAAAGTTCAAGCGTTAAAATTTGAAAATTGAATTTTCACAAACTTAGTTTCAAGTGGGTACTATTGCAAAAGCTTGGTTACATATTGAGGTGTCTAAAATAAGAAATTTTGAGTGATTTGATGTAGTTTTTTAAAAGTGTTTTTAAATGATTATGCTACTTAGATTTAAGAAAGAAGATGGAGTTACTTTTTCTATATATAATATTGTATATTATTGTATACGAGTTCTTATAATTTTATATAATATTATATATTGAGTGTATAACATCGTATTAAAATTTTTAAATATTTTTGTAAAATACAAAAGATGAAAAACTCATATATTATTATATACCAAATGTATAATATTGTATATCAAATTGTATTTTGAGGTAAAGATTAGTAATGTAAAAATTTTGAACTACATTTTTATAATGTAAGTTAGAAATTGTATATTTATGATTTTTTTTACCAATAACTAATGCACCATGCATTAAATATTATCCATATATACATTTTCTTCTTAAACATATCATTTAATTGCTACGAATTCGCAAATTAGTAGACTTGAATTTCTGCAACTTTGAAAGTATTAAGCGACAATGATTTCAAACCATGAGTATGGAAAAATCCTTGTTATGAAACGCTTTCTCTGAATGAATGGGCCCTAGGTGACGTGAATCCGAATATAGTCGGGCTCCAATGAGGATACCGAACCTCACGTGGGAAAAAAAGAAAGATAAATTATTGACAAAGATTGTACTGGGATCATAATAGATAGGATTCCTCCTCTCTTTTTTTTAATTTAAAAATCTTGAATTTAAATTCTGAATATGAAAAAAAGTAATCTTATTAAAAAGTATTTTCTTCTTGAATGAGCTTTATACCGTGCGAATTCAAATTATTAGTTATGTTCTAAATACAAATATCGGGCATTAAGTTAAGTTGAAATTAAGGAGGACAATGTCATGTGTTATTTCTTTTATTTGCAAAAGTATGGTACTAAAGTATCGGAAAGTGTCTTGTCTCTTTGTGTTTAATTAATAGTTAGGTCTTTAAGTGGGTCACATTTGACATTATTCTAATTAAATAACCCATCCAATTTCCATATTCTTCCTTTTGTATTTGTATTTATATACATGTGTTGCTTCATCTTAAGGAAATATTGATTGGGAAGCTTTTAATCATTGTTTCAAACTTATGTTTGTTTAAGTGGAAATTAGGTTGAAGTTGAACAAGCAAAACACATGTTTTCACCTCTTGTTTATCTTGTCCCAAATGTTTTGTCTATTCTGGTAAAAAAGAAGTTGTGTAATGCCTACTCAAGAGACAAAAAGAAAGGTAACCTTGGACATTAATTATATATGGAGTATTAAATATTTTTTCCTTTTCTAGTGGAGTAGTAAGTACTCCTCTATTCTTAATCAGAGATCGCAAGTTTGAATTTTTCTAGGTACGGAGTCGCCTTTGTTAGAGAGCGTTTTACCCTCAATGTGGGACTTTCTGAAGTGAATCCAAATTAAATCGAGCCTGAAACCAGGTGGAAAATAAAAAAAATTCCTATAATAAAAATACATTTTAAGTTATAACACATCAAAGTATGAACTAGTACAACTTTAGAATATTAGAATAATGACTCACTATTTCCCTCAAATGTAATAATTAGATCACATTAAGAGTGAGAAAGTCCTTACTCTTTTTCCTCTTTTCCCCTTTATCTAAGGTAAAAAAGTATCCTTTCAAATTTCAGTATATAATTATATATGTGTGTGAGAAACAAATCTTTTTTCTAAGCCCAAAGATATTCTAATTATATTCTCACATTCTTCACTAACATTTCTCTCGTAACCATCCAAAATATTTCAATTTGTTGGAATAATAATTCAAAATTGTAATTCATATTTTTATGCACTTGTCACAATTTTATATACGAGCATACATCATAAACACAGAAATTGTTTTTGACGCACAATTGCATTCTATAGAAAGTTCTAATGATGCCTAATTGAACTTGTTTAAGTAGTACACCCTCTATTTCATATTAACTGAATTTGTGAGGTATTGCCTACATATTAAGAAAAATATATAAGTACATAATTTAAACCATATTTTTTTGCCATTGTCCTTTGTAAAATCAAAAATATAATTTGTAAGTAGTGTAATTCATCTCCTAGAAAATTGTAACGACTTGTTTCCGTCGTTATGAAAAAGCCAATGGGAAAAGAATTTGGGCCAGAAAACTTTTAAGTAGTGACTTGGAAATTTCTAGCCTAGAAAAGATTTGGACGAAATCTGAGTCAGGTGAGGTCTAGGGAAATCTGGTAATGAATGAGGGGTTTAATTATGAATTTGATCACATGAGTGGATAGCCAAGATGTTAAGGATCCCGTACGGCTTTACGAAATCGAATTCGGGCGAGTAGAACTCCTGAAACTGATCTTAGTGTGAAAGGGTAGTTTTAGAACGTCAAGGTTTGAAGGTGTGTTGCGAAATGGGAGCTTGGTACTCAAATTCTGACTTTCTGTCTCCGTGCAAGCCGCTGGGACGGGGTTAGTTCTGCCAGGGCGCCGGGACTGCTGTGGCGGGACAGTCGCGACTTAAATCGGAAAAAAATCTCAAAAACGTTATTTTCTGCAAAACTTCGTTTTTGAGAGCTAAGGGATGACCCAGGGAAGTTTCTTGACAGTTTTCCACAATTTCTAGCGATAAAGGTAAGATTATTACTCCCCTAATCCATTTTTTGATCCGTAAAACTTAGAATCTTGGGTGATTATCGTTGGGGGAGGGTTTTGGCCTGAAGTTAATGATGGAAAATACATTAATTAAACATTAGGATCTTGGGTTTGGCCATGGATTGATAGTTTGATTATTATCCGGGTAAATTAGGCCTTGTTTATTGATCCTTGCGTTAAATTACTTTTTTTTCAACAGGCCAAATAGGCCCAAATTTATTTAGGAAAAATCACCCCATATACACATTTAAGAGTAAATATTACGGGTTTTAAACCTACTTTTAAAAATTTCTTGCTTATAACAGATTATTTACGGGCTATGACATATCAGTTAAATTTAATTTTAATTTAAA
>NW_006239715.1:39667-39941 GCF_000226075.1 Solanum tuberosum
TGTCAACAATAAAATTTCAAAATTAATACAACCTTAAAACACTTATCATACAATTCGTCAAAATTTCAAATAACTTTTTTTTTCAGATTACTGGACACGCTTTCATACAAATTTCATACTTTCTTAATATACACTTCATACAACAATAATCATACATTTCAAATATCTATATCTTATCGTACCAAATAATTCATTTCTAACTCACTAATTACTTTAGAAATGACAACATCTAATATAACACACTAAAATTTATAATTTAATACCAACTTAAAAC
>NW_006239715.1:40510-67658 GCF_000226075.1 Solanum tuberosum
TAAAATCAGATTTTTGAATTAATTTTAACAAATTAGAGTGAATTAAGGAAACTGAATATTCTTAATTAGTTTGAGATTCCTTAATTCATGCTAATTAAAAATTATCTTAAATTAATTCAAATTTAATTGACACCCCTATTTCCGTTTTTTTTTTTTCATTTTTTCCTTATTAATTACATATTATTAATTAATAATAAAAAATCATAAATAGATTAATCATTTATTAAATAAATGGAAATTGATTTTTAAAATCAGATTTTTGAATTAATTTTAACAAATTAGAGTGAATTAAGGAAACTGAATATTCTTAATTAGTTTGGATCCCTTATTTCATGCTAATCATTAATTAATTACAATAATTTCAAATTAAATTACAGCCCACAATTTCAGTTTTTTACTTTATTATTTCTAATTCCATTTTTTTTTAATTTTCGTTTATCTTTTTATTTATTTTTTAAGTTTTTTACAATTAATAAAAATATTTCTTTTTTTTTAACTTGTTAAAACCTAAAAATTTTAATGTTATAGCTTGAAAGTCTAAATCTACTGTTATAGCTTTAAAATAGTACTATAATATATGTCATATATGAAATTTACACATTTATTTATTAAGTATTAGAAGTACCAAAGGCCCAAATTTGTTTGTACTATTTGAGCTTCGATATTCTTCAATAACAACTTTCAAGGGATAAATGTCTGAAGTGTGCTCTATTCTTGCTAACCTTCACTGTAATATGGTGAACAATCCATTCTGGACACATTATGTTAGGGCTCGAGTTGTGGTTCATATTGTGGACGACATTTTGGGTAATAAATTTTGATCAAGTAAATATTTTATTTAACAAATGATAATTGGATTATTCTGAGTAAAAAAATTTGACCCAATAAATAATTGGTCTAAATTTTATGGAAAAATTACTGAAATACAGTCTTATGTTTTCCTTATTTCTAATATTCCCTTCTATTTCTAAAAATCTCTAAAATCCCTTATTTCTCTCCTAATTCTAAATTATTTTATAATGTATCCGAGCTAGTTTTTAATGCATCCGAGCTACATATTATGTATCCGGTTTATTTTATAATGTATCGGAGCTAGTTTTCAATGTATCCGGTTTGTTTTACTTTTTCAGGAATTAATGTAATTACAAACTAAATAGAGATAGAGTGTAATTTCATATTAAAACTATGTGATTCCTAAAATTTATACAAATTTTATTTTATTTAATTCATCAAAACCAAAATGAGTCCTGAGAGGATTAAGAAAAGAAACTAGAAAATTGGGAGGATGAGAATTAACAAGTTAATAAGTCCTATTTTACTATTTCTTACTGGATTGATTGATAGTCTGTTTGGTCAAATTTCTAAAAGTTTGATTGTATATCATAATTTGCTAAAGTAAGTGTGTTGGTGCATATATCATATTTTATGATAAATTACAGTTGAAAAATAAAAGGACAAAAATGAATAAATAATATTCAGGTTAGGCGCGGATATTTCGCTCTCTCTAAGGAGATTCAGCCCTTTGCAATATAATCTACATCGATCAAACAATATATCTTTTGACTTGTCACCTTCAAAATACAACAGTCCAACAACTCCAAATTAATTGAAGAGTCCAAAACTCCACCATTAGAACACCTTCCTTCAATATAATAATTCTCTCCTTTGAGTAGTGAATAATTAGTTGGTGACTTAAAATATTTTTCTTTCTTTCAACTCTTTCTTTCACTACATTCTACAATATTTTCCCATAATTTTCATCTTTTTTCATGTTTTTCACAAAAGAAAAAAAACAACTACTATTTATAGATGTAGAAATTCTTCCACAAATAAATGTGAAGACATATTATAGAATATGGGGTTGGTGGCCAATTAGTGATAGATCATGGCAAGAGTAGTTACATGACTTGAACTAAAAAGTAATGATTACATTCTTGCCAATATATATCCACTAATATATACATTTAGGGCATGTTTGACCATGCGATATGGTATCATGATATGATATCATAATATAGAATTATGAGATGAAATTGAAGTTTTGTTTGGACATGCGATATGAATTTTTTGTGTTGTATATTTTCTCATAAACATAAGAATCTCATAAGTTGTAAAACTATTAAAATAGTCCCAATTGTTTATTCAATCTTACCAAATAAACAAAAAATTATAAAATTGCATAATAAATTATATATTACAAAACTATTTGTTCTCCACTTAAGTAACCGTTTCATCAAACTTTAATTCAATAACAAAAATTGAACATAAATTGTAGTGTACTAGTCTTTAATATAATCCTCCCACATAGTACGGATAATTTCCTCACGTTGAACTTGCATTTCTCGATCAAGTGACCGAGAAGACGAATCAACATTGTTACTTTGAGTTGTAATAAATACAAAACGGTAGAAGTAATAAATTAGGCGTTGGAGTAAATGAAGAGAGCAAATTTATTACTCAACAATTGGTTGGTGTGAGTTAAAGTGACTATATGTTGGTGAGAATAATAAATTTTATGTCGGTGAGAATAATAAATTATATAAAGTAATGATGTGATTATAAATTTTATTTATATATGAAATAAATGGTTAGTAAATATAAATGTGGGATTGTTTTAACAAAATATAAACCTATGGATCAATTGTTGTATTAAAAATATCTCAAATCATGATATCGAATTCTCATATCATGGTTTTTAGATAATATGGAATCACATCTCATGATATGGAATCATGAGATGGAATCAGCGTAAAAAGGACATGTCCAAATGCTAATTCTATCTCACGATTCCATATTGTGATATAGTATCGCATGGTCAAACACCTACTTAATATTTCAATTTATTATGAAAATGCATCAAGACCAACAAAAAAATTTCAATTTTAAAATTTGATCACACATAGAGTATCCAAGTTTTCGTAAGTTGGTTGGTAGATGATACTATAACATCTTTTAACTCTTTTAGATAGTGACGGATTCAAATTTCGAAGTTATGGTGCTACACCTATCTTTATCGTAAAATCAACACAATGTAATCACAATAATAATTATTAACATCTTCTTAGTCGAACTTATCATCGTATCTAATTGTAATTTACAATATCTCTTATATAATTTACGAGCTATTCCACGTACATATTCAAAAATTAACGTTTACCAGCGGTTCCAGAAGAGTGTTTCCACCTAATACACATTCCAAGAAATATTCATCAATGCAATTAAATTACTTGTGGAAGAAAAGTACATATCCAACAATATAACTACCTAGTCAATATAATGGAATGGTTGATAGGTGAATGAGGTCATTACTTATTAGAGAAGATACATTAATTTATTTAATAGAGAGAAAATACTGTTTTGGGTTAAAAGCAAACAAGGATATGTAAAGTCTTTTGGAAATGGCCATGCATTGGACCTTTGACCAAATCTAATTAATAAAATAGTAAGTAGTATATTGTTTCCAATATATTTTCAAGTTTTGACCACACATTTAATAAATGTCATCACTGCAAATCTAACAGAAAGTCGGTTTATAACATTCTATTGGGACCCCATACTTTATGCCATCAAGACTCTTCAAAACCACCTCCACATTATATCCCTATTTAATACTACTATATATATTATATTCCCTTCGGGTATTTATCGTTTGGTAAAGTGTATTAAAAAAATAATTCATGATTTAGCTTATATTATTTTTATCTTGTTTGGTATACCTTTTCAATTTATGTACAAACTAATACAAGCATTACTTATATTCTCTATTCAGTATTAAGGTCGATATGTATAACTAATGCAAGTAAATTTATGATATTAGTAATGTAAAGAGTTTTAATACATGGTTAAAAACATTGTTGTCCTTCAAAATATTTTTCACATCATTTTTACTATATTTGTGAAGGGTATTTTTTAAACAAATAATTTTTTTTAAAATTATGCAATGCATATTATTTTTAATACACCAAATGAAATACTAATACATATGAAATAATCTTAATACAGCTAACACAAACATAACTAATACCAACGTTACTAATATGAGCATTAATAATATACTATATTATATTCATCATTCGTACACCCTTCCAAACGACTCCTTTTCAAGTGTTTTACACATCCTTTAAAAAGATAAGTATTACTTTTAACCTAAAAACATTTATCTAAATGATAATTGTTAAACATTTTACTTAATTAAGATGAATGAATTTTTATATGTGACAAGAAATATGCGTATTTAAGAAATGTAAAATAATATACACATTTCTTAATGTTAATTTTAGCAATTTAACAAATAAATAAAAAACAACAAAACCCCCGGCTAACTCGATTTTATAGGGCAAATTGCAGAAATCACATACTTTTAAGGCAAAATTACAATATATCCCTTAAAAGTTTATAATTACAGAAATCTCTCAAACATATACAATAATATAAGCGCTGGTACATTAATCTGATGCGCGAGATACATTAATCGTTAAGTAAGATACATTACATTTTATACATGATACACTAATCTGATACGCGATATACAATAATATAAGCGCTGATACATTAATCTGATGCGCGAGATACACTAATTTGATGTGCGAAAATGAGGGATTTTGGAAATTTGTAAAACTTATAGGGGATAATGGTAATAAGTAAACTAAAAGGTGGGATTTATGTAATTTTTCCTTTTATTTATATAATGAATTGACTCATCCCCTCATTGACACTCTTAATATGTGGGTTTAGTCGAATTTAATAATTTTATTTCAAATTTTTTATTCATATTTAAAAAAAATATTATATACATATTATTTACTTAATAACTTAAAAAATTGAAATATCAAACTTATAAAAATTTAAATTTTAAATTTGTCTTTATTGATACGTCATATATAAGACATTTTAGTTTGACTTGGTTTATAACATCTTTTTATATTAATAACGTATGATTATTTCCGTTATTGGACTCACGTATATCTCATTAGTTTGTTTGCTCTTTTATAAAGAAAAATCGAGGCAGCTACTTCGAAAAACACAAACAAAATTAAACGTCCACAATTTGCCCTTTGAGAAAAAAAAAGAAAAGACCAAGCATGTTACGTTATGCATTGTAATTTGTATGTATGTGTCATGTGAAACGTTTTGGAAGTCTTCTAATTATTTGCTTAATTCATCAACATAGCACATATATATTTGAGCGGTAAAATCAGAATTTTTATTGAATAATTTCAAAATATGAAAACTGGAGTCAAGACGAATTAAAATTTCTATATTATTATACATATATAAATATTTTTTTTACTAATTATATATATAATGTAATTTTTTGAACAAAAGATATCGATAATTAAATTCATGGCCTTCTAGCTTCCTTGACCCCTCACCATATAGATTTTTGTTGATGCATGAACGAAGATGAAACTCCAAGCTAGATTATTATCTTTACCATATATATAACAATAACATATTATTCAGTATAATTTCATAAGTAGGATCTGAGGAGGATAATATGTATATAGAGACCTTATCCCTACAGTTGTGGGTAGAGATGATGCTTTGATAGATCGACAACTCAACTAAGTACAATCAAAGCTGCATGAAAAAGAAAATAATGACTAAAAAAAAAAAAAAAAAAAAAAAAAAAAAAAAAAAAAATTAGAATATCTGAGGAGGATAATATGTATATAGAGACCTTATCCCTACAGTTGTGGGTAGAGATGATGCTTTGATAGATCGACAACTCAACTAAGTACAATCAAAGCTGCATGAAAAAGAAAATAATGACTAAAAAAAAAAAAAAAAAAAAAAAACAAATGAAATAATACATAGTAATTTTAAAAAAAAAAAAGGAGAATAAGATAAATACTATGCAGTTACTTTAATCCTCAACCTCCATATCATTTTATTTAGAATCACGTCCACTATTAGAATATTATCTTTATTTGTTTTATATTATAACGTTTAGAAAACCAAATTAATATTTGATGTAGCTAGCTAGGAGGAAAAATCATCAAAGGAGAAAGAAATCAAATTGGTTAGTTCAAGTGTATAGTTATATTTGGGACCAAAACAAACTATATATTATAAAAGTTGGCCTTTTCTTTTGTTACATATGAACACAAAATATTAAATTCAAATTCCTCATCTATATATGTACAAACATTCATCAGGAAGTTTCTACATTAGCAACGTGGTACATAAAAAAAGTAAACAGGAAAAATTAAAGAATCACACTTTCCATGGGGAAAATATATGGTAATTTTCATCCAATGTATGTCATTCACTTGCAAATTTTTTTATTTAAAAATGTGATATTTATATTATTGAATATAAAATAGATAATAACACGTGAATATGATTTTATATTATAAAAATTGCTTATATCGACAATGATACGAAGTCATATAGCGAGAGGGGGAAAAGAGTGTACAAATTTAAAATTCTTTTATTATCGATAAAGATTAAAGTTATTACGTTACGACTTACCAACAAAGAACAAAAATAAAGAGTAATAAGTTCTATTGTTCTAACTTAAATAAAATTTATATACAAAATAAATGAAGAGAGCTTAAAAAGTAAACTGACAATTTTTATTTAATATAAATAAACAATTTAGCATAAACTAATTGAAGATGACTAATAAATTATACTTTTACAATGATAACACTTGCATAATTCAGCAAAAATAATATAAGATTTTACTTTGTAGAATTTTTTTATCTTTGAAATGAAACTACATGCAGAATAATTTCTTTTGAAGTTAAATAAATAAGTTAAAAACCATAGTAGATTATATATATATATATATAGTTTTCTTTAGGAAGGGGCAGAAGGATGGTGGAACAATATTAGAGAGCACTAGAGAATGTGATGCAGTGGATGAAGCTGCTCTTCTTTTAATTAGAAGTCTTGGATTCGAGCCTTGAGTAAGAAAAATCTTAGTACATAGGGAGCGCTTCCCTCCAAATGAGCCCTACACGACGTGAATCTGAATTAATCAGGCTCCAATCAGGTACCGATAACAATAAAGAGAGAAAATGTGAAAATTTTAAGTGGAGAACAAAAGAAAATTATTATATTAAATTTATTCACGTGCTTAAGGAAAGTGAGGAACACCTTCTTTCCCATTTCTACATTAAAAAAAAATGGCTTACTAGACACATTTTGAATAATGTTGAAATATCAAAGTGAAATAAGGCTAAATTGAAAAATGGTGTCAAATAATTAGTTGTGTATGTATTTGGCTTTTTTCAATCTTTACAAATAACTAATATGGATGATAAATAAGAAAAACTTAGAAAAATAAAAGATTATCTAAAAATAACTAAATCTCTGAGATTTCCCTATAAAAGAGATGCACATGCATTGCATCACAATCAATTTTCCTTATAACATAATTAAAATATCTATGTCATTGAATATTAAATTGATTGTCCTATATTTACCAGAGTGATAAATACTTTTTTATTCTTAATCAGAAGTAAATATGGAGTGACCTTTATTAAGAAGCACTTTAACCCCTGATATGACACTTTTCAACACGAATTCAAATTTAATCAGACCCCAAGATAAGTACCAGACATCAAAAATAAATACATGAACCACCACAATCAATTTTCTTGTTTTTTTATTTCTTCATTCTTTGAAAAGAAAGAAATAATAGGAGTATTATAAGAATATATAGCAGAAATGGGTAACTACAATGAACTAAGATGCACAATCAATGCTCTTAGGAATTAGGAAAGTACTTGGTCATTTAAAATTTGTTCATACATACTCTACAACAAACATAGAAAGATAATAAAGACTTGATCCCCTCATCATAAATGCATCATTATTAAATTAAAATTGACAATAATAACTAAACGACTTCATTTGAAGTTCTATGCTAAAATTTCTAATGAAAATAAATCGCATATACCAAATTACTTATCAAGTCCAATGAATCCTTTATATTATACTCTCTATGTCCTAATAATTTATATAACATAATTTCATTTTTAATCAGTCCAAAAAAACATCACTTTTTATAGTTATTAATAATTTAATTCTAAACTTTTTTTTACAACCCTTAATGAATTAATTATTTATAACCACACAAATAGTCAAAAATATTAAAATTTGTGGTGACAATACTTTTTGACCATTTGTGTGTGGTTAAAGTCAAACAACGTCTCATAAATTGAAATATATGAAATAATAGTCTTGATGAATATAATTCCATTTATTTTAAATCCTTATTTTTACATTATTGCAATCTTTATACAGCTCAAAGCGGTGATTTGAAAAGAAAAAAACAACATAGTACTAGCTAGGATAGACCTACCTAGATATATATAATCAATTTAATTTGTCACCACCACCTTAGCTTCCTAAATATAAATGGTCTCCATCGAGTAGCTAATGACCTAATGCTCATAGTGCACCATTAGTGTCTACAATACACATACACACCTACTAACGAAGTCAGAATTTTCACTAAAGAAATTTAAAATATGAAAAAATAAACACACAAAAGAGTTGAAAAGGGTTCGACATCTACTATATACATTAAACAAATAGTAATTTTAACCATATATAAATAGTGTAATTTTTTGCCAACCCTTCGACGTCGACCATATCTAGCTCTGCCTCTGTGGGCTGTGTTCACATATTATATAGTAATTTTAATCTTATATAAATAGTGTAATTTTCTATCAACTACAGATGAACCCCTCGACCCTATCTAGCTCAGCCCTGCACTCGTTTTCAAATTACAATAATAATACAAAAACATGGCAAATTTAAAAGATGGACAATCATTATAAGTATCACCAAGACAGGTTAGCACCATGAAAAAGGTGTAACAGAATCCTCTTATAACTCCAAACTTTGACTTTCTATTAACGCGTTCTACCAGCTAATATATATAATGCCTATATATTTCACATGGTAAATAAGTTTACACCATAGTGTTCCATTCATCCACGTAAGAAAAAAAAAACTTCTAATATTCCATAAAAAAACAAAGACCATTATATTGGAATTATATATATAATTCCCCTTATATATACCTTGCACAAATAATGTGACATCAAGACATGTAAATTCTATACATTGATGGTATAACGAATATTTACATGACCAGATTACTTATAACGTAAATATAAAATGAAAAAAACTCATAAAATGATACATAACTTGCTATAATATATAAGATTAATTTTACACATAGATTGTTCAAACATAATAAAGTAATTAAGTTGCTTTGCACACTAGAATAATATAATGACTAAGAAATGCAAGATAAAGATAAAAGCTCAAAAGCACATAAAGATCAAGAAAGTGAGAAATTTTATAACTTACAAACTAAATAAAAGAAGAGACATGAATTGCATGGAACTAACACTTAGTTTGTTTTTTTCACTACAAGAAGATAGCACCAAAGACAAACTTCTTATCAAAAGGCTTCTTGTTTTCTAACTATATCCCCAAGAGAATCATCAGCCAAAATTTAATCAAGATGATAAAAAGAGTTAGTCTAATCTCCTAGCTAGCTAATATATATTCCACTTTCTTTATACCCTAAAATACATAAATCAAACCTCTCTATAACAGTATTGAGAACATATGATAATACTCATAACATAACGATATGAAAAAAACTTGATTGTTATAATGAAATACTGTTATAGATGATGACTGTTTTAGAAAGGTCTGATGATACGTACACCCCTACATGTTGTGATCTTCTCTTCTAAGCTTGTTCAAAAGAGTTGTGATAAGTGCATCCCTCTTCTCAGCTCTAGCTTCTTCTCTCATCCTTCTTTGTTCTTCCCTTTCTCTCCATCTTGTTTCCATCATTAGCCTCTCATTTTCTAAAGCCTCCATTGTTTGTCTCCATTCCATCTCCTTTATTCTCCTCTCTTCTTCTTTTGCTTCATAAGCTTTTAACCATTGCATTTCCATTACCATTTGTTGCTTCATGAAATCATCCAAAATCTCCTTTAAACTACTCACTAAATTATTATTATTACCACCACTTGAACTACCAACAATCATATTTCCCTTAACCTTTCTTTTCTTCTTGCCAACTTTTTCTCCATCACTATCATCATTTTCTTCCTCTTCATCAGAAGAAATAGACTTCTTTTTCGACCCGCTAGCTCCTCCTCCTCCTCCACCGCCACCTTCTGCCTCTATCCATAACATTCTTTGCATCCTAGCTGCAAAAATTGCTTGCAACTCATTGTAAAATGGAAATTGTTGTCTTAGAGCTTCAGGTTCAAGTGTCTCACATCCCTATTAAAAAAAAATGAGTATAATTGAAATGCATAAAGAAAACATAACTACTTAATTCTACTAACAAACTTAACAACATCAAGGTCAAGATACTTAGCTTGTAGAGACGGTTCTAGAATTTAAACTTGAATAGTTCAATCTTTGATATTTTAGTCTCAAAATATTGCTTTTATAAAAAAATTATGGATTCATAATTTAATGTTTGTTGAAACTCAAGTATTTTTTGTATTAAGTTTTGTATAGATAGTAGAGACATTCTAGAATTTAACTTTTGTTGAAACTTAAGTATTTTTTACATAGATATTTAGTTTTGTATATAGTTGAATATAAGGTGCATCTGGTCCTTCTAGCAAGTGACTTTCTAGGAAAGAAACTTGATAAAAGCTAGAAGGAACAAGTCTATTCTTTTTTCATTTGCTTTTTAATAAGTTTTGTTTATTCAAGAATATTATTAAAACTATATAGTATAAAATTAAAACATGTATTATATGTACCTTATAGCGTGTAACAAGATTTTTCCATTTGCATTTACACTGTTCCGGGCTACGATTATAACCTTTTTCTTTCATCTTTGTTGCTATGACTTCCCATAGAAGCTTATTCCTTTTTGTTTCCATGAAAGTTTGATCCAACTCCGCTCGAATCATCAAGAAATCTCTTGTTTCTTGAATACTCCATTGAGGGAATCTATCCCCTCCGCCTCCTGAAAATAATAAGGTGTCATGCGATAGCTAACAAAGCAAACCTCAAAAGACAAGAAAAAATATATATATATGTACCAATATTAACACCTCCACTTGTTGTATCGATATTCACACTTTGATGACTAAATTGATGTTGTTGTTGTTGTTGTTGTTGAAGATGATGTTGATGTTGATGGTGATGAAGATGAGGATCCATATAATAATTATAACCCTAGATTTATTATTTTTATTGTTATTGTTTTATAAAAAAGTATGTTTATGTGTGTTTGGACTTTGGTTGAAGTTGAAGTTTTGAGAGATGGTTTTTGTTAAGAAAATGGAGAGGAAAAAGATTTGGGGAGAGAGAAGAAGAAAGGTTTTATATGTAGAAAAAGAAATTGAATAAGGGGTTTTGTATATGGTCCTATGTGTGAAAATAAGGTGTGAATTTAATTTGTCAAAGAAAAAGAATGAATATATTTCTATGGTCTTATGTGTCAAAAGTGAGCCTTGTGTATTTTGAGTTCCTCTTCCATCACAAGAATTTAAAAAGAAAAAGGGGGAAATGTGAATCAAATCTTCCTTTTTCCAATTCATTCTCTTTTATTTTCTATCCATTTTTAATTGTCCGTTATATTAAACACATATATCTTCTTTTATTTATTTAGTTTTAAAAATTAAAAAATAATTTATCACTCAATTTCATATTAACACTTATTATTAACCATATTTATTTTTAGAATATATATTTTTAAAATACTGAATTTATTATATTCAAAAGTAATATAATAAAATTATCATTTTATATTTTTTAAGATTATGTAAAGTCAATATTGAAAAAGTAAAAATAGAACAAAGAAGTAGGTACTCCCTTTGTCCTTCTTCTTACTTGTCAAAGATTTCTATTTTAGAGTCAAACGATATGAATTTTGACTAATATTTTATGATATATATATTTTTCATTACATTGATATGGAAAAAAAATATACTAATTTATAGTATTTATTTATATAATTTTTAAATGTTTGAATTTTCATTTATAAAATTATCAAATTAATGTAATTTTGTTAGTCAAACTAATTTTCGAAAAGCGAAACATGACAACTCAAAAGAAACGGAGGGATGTATTTGTTATCCTTCAAACAAAAACAACGTCTCATCTAATCTCTCTACGCGTAAGCCCACATCTCTTTCTTTTTTTCTCTCTCCAAAATATTACTAGTAATAATAATCTTTAAAAAGTTTGAATTATAATAATATTAGAATTGACATCCACATTTGTTCATATTGCGATAAAATGACATCACGCTGTCGAAACAAAAAAAAACAGAACACCTTTGGAGGCTTAATTATTTGGTTTTATGTGACAAAACAAGTTGTACGTATTAGCTAAGATGCTTGTTTCACAAGGTTTCCAAATATTTTCTCTATTATTATCATTATTATTATAACTAATATTTGTAGGGGCGTAGCCATATATATTTCATGATCAGTGGCGGAATTAGAATTTTTAATAAGGGGTTTAAAATCTGAAACAAGACACATGAAATAATTGAAGGGGATTCGACATTTTTATATACTCAAAAAATTATTTTAACCATGTATAAATAATAATATAATTTTTCGCCGAAGAGGTTCGGCTGAACCCCCTGACTATAAGGTGACTCCGCCACTGTGGCCAAGTACACATCATTCGTCGAAAAATTATATGTTGTATATAAAAATTGTAAGAAATATACAAGTTAAAAATCATTTTTCATATATATAAATAAAATCTTAGATACCTTTAACGAAATTTTTGACTTCAATATTAAATATTTGGCTTAGTCTCTGTTGTAATATTAATTTAGTTTGTGCCAAAGAAAAAATAAATAGAGAAAGAACGTAGAAAAATACTTGACTATTATATGCTTTTTGTATTGTTGTACATAATATACGCGTTAATGTGGCACAGCGTGAACCGTGTATGGGGTGTCGGAGCCGTCGGCATCAGGTCTTTTTGAATTTTCGAGTTTCCGTCTCAATTTATGTGATTTTTTTTGTTTGAATTTTGAGATTCAAATAAATTTTTTTATTATAATTTTTTTATATGTTTTTAAATATCTGGAATTATTTAACTATATTGATTTATAATACTTTTTACGTAGTTTTTAAATATGTAAATTTTATTTGAAGAAACTCAAAGATTTTATATCCGAATTTATATTCAAAATTAAAATGTTTGACTCTCGAAATTCAAATAATACTACATAAATTGGGACAAATAAAATAATATATAATTCTAAAATGGATTTAATAATATATATTTACAGTCTAATGCACTATCAATGTATTTTACTACGTTGAATACATTTATAGTTTGTTAACTTACTACAGTAGTAAAAAAAGAATCGTTTTGATTGAGCATCTAAATAAATAATAAAGTGCTCCTATAAGACAGTCTAACAAAAGAATTGATATTGCTTTTATGCGTGTTTTCAAGTATCTATTACGTAGATAAGTTAATTATTTAAAATGTCATTTTTTTTAATTAGATGTATTATCCTCAATAATCCGTGACACTTAAGTCAGTTCCAATTCTCAATCTAATTGAACACAAAATTTAAGAATGAAAGATTTTATTTTATTTTTGAAAATTTTATTCTAAAATAAGTCACAAATATTTTTATACCTATAAATATCATCTCATTAAAAATACAATAGAAAGTCTAAAATTCAATTGTTATTAAATATAAAATGATATTATTTTTTCTCTACCAAAAAAAAAATGTCAGTTAAAATTGAAAAAAAAAAGAGTATCATCTAGTTTATTATTATCACTTTTGTGAAAGATTAAATATTTTTATCTATTACTCTTTTCATCTATGTCCATTATACTAAATATAGTTTCTCATGATTATTTGTTCAATTTAAAAAATCAAGAGATAAATTATCATTTTATATACCTATTTTACCCTTAACGGAAGCTATAGTCATTTCCCAAACTACTAAAATTATTATATTTAAAGGTTAATATAGTTATTTATCGTAAAAATAATACAGTTAAATTTATAAGAGGTCAAGAACTCGTGTCATCGATTTAGTTCATTGATTAACAGTTTTAATATTACAAGAATTAAGGATATGAGTGTAAAATAAATAACACGAAATAAAAGCAAAGCAAAGATTCCAAATTCTCTTAGATCACAGGACTGAGTGTATGAGAATGGTCATTGCATTTTTGGAAATAAACTCGAAACAATGAAGCTTAGAACACAATGAGAAAAAAATAGAAAATCAGAGAGAAAGTAATAGGCCAAATCCATTGGTGGCCCCCTAAAGTTAGCACGAAGTTTTACTTAAACACCTCAACTGAACGATGTTCATTTTAGACACCTCATGTAGGATCCTGTTGTGTCATTTTGACACTTTTTTGACAATTTGCTAAAATTACACTGTGCGTGTAACACACTCGCAAATAATATAATATAATGGCTAATTAAGGAACGACACGTGATATTTAAGTACAAAATAATACTTTAAAAATACATTATAAGGAAAAGTTAATTTTGCAAAAATAATAAATAAAAGCATTTATTTTCTAAAACCCCACCAAACTATCCCACCCCTTCTTCCTCATTCTTCCAAACTTTTCCGGCGCCTCCTCTTTACCCCTAATTTCTTCTTTTACTTTTTTTTCTTTTTGGGGTTTTTATTAAATTCATATCTTTTTTTTTTAGATTTAATTTGTATGTTATCAATTTCATGCTTTTTTATTGTGTATCTACTATTACAATGCCTCCAAAAAGAATAAAACTATAAAAGGAGCACAGATACGAATGCTATGTATTATTTGTACGTTGTAGTCCCTCCCGTTTAGAATGAATATCTGCATATATGAACTTGATCGGTGTAATAGATGT
This sequence comes from Solanum tuberosum, assembly GCF_000226075.1. Lineage (NCBI taxonomy): Eukaryota > Viridiplantae > Streptophyta > Magnoliopsida > Solanales > Solanaceae > Solanum > Solanum tuberosum. The sequence continues at coordinate 55,365 of NW_006239715.1, forward strand.
ACAATGGTGTGTAGCACTGAACTTGAAAGATTGCAATAAAAGTTGTAAATGTTGGATCTAAAGAATAAGAATGAGAAGATGACGATGGTTGTGGTGATTTTCGAAACTGAAAAAATTAAAAAACTGATTCGATTGTATTAATAGCGATGGTGGCAGCGGTGGTGAATGGATGGTGTGTGGTGGAGGAGAGAATGAGGAAGAAGAATAGTTTTGGCCTTTTAAATATAATTTTTTTGGCCTGAAAAAGATCCCCTTCACGCGCAGATTTTGGGTGCATTACACTTACCATGTCATGTTAGTGAAAGGTATCAAAATGACACAGTGAAATCCTACATGAGGTGTCTAAAATGTGCATTAGCTAGTTGAGGTGTCTAAGTGAAATTTTGTGCCCACTTTAGGAGGCTACTGATGAGTTTAGCCAAAGTAATATTATTGTATTGTTCTGAAATATGAATGAATTACGAGAGTGAGTGGGGTGAACTATTTATGTGTTACAAAGACGATGAGATCTCAACCAATAAGAATTCTCCATTCGAGTTCTAAAATATATACCAAAAACAATAAGCATAAGCCACATGATGAGTGGATTGTTGTTAATCTTATTGGCGTTAGTTTGGTCACCATTGTCTACCATGAGTTATCTTGCAAAATGTAAATATTCAAACTAAAGAGAGAAAGAAGATTAGATAAGTTATACCAACACACAATTGTTAAAAAATCATCACCAACTTAATTAATATTCAAGACATTTCAAAGAAGAATCTAGAATATTCAAGAGTTATAAAAAAATAAAGGAAGATCTCTAGAATACTCATAGTATTCTAGAGAGAAAAGTCTAGAGATGTTCTAGAAAAGATAGTTCTAGAAATAGGTAGTTTGAAGAACATTCTAGAATATAGTAGCAAAACTCTTAGCTAGATTCTTTCATCACCACCTATAAATAGAGGTGGTTCATTTGAGTTGTAACCAACCAAGCAAGAAACAAAGTAAGAAAGCAACAAAGAAAGTAAGAGAGAAAACAAAAGTGAGTGTTAAGTCAAGAGTGTTGCTGAAGCAAGCAACAAGTGTGATCAAGATTGTAAGACCGAAGTGGGTCCTTACTTTGATATAATAAAATTCAAATTGTCAAAAATTGATTATGCCCGTCGTCTCCCAAACAATAATAATCTCTCCGTCCCATTTTATGTGGCACCATTTCCTTTTTGCTCAGTCCCAAAAAGAATGTCACATTTCCTTATATGGTAAGTATTTAAAGGTACAATTCCTCTTTTACCCTTGTTGGTCTCACTTAATCTTAAAGATATTACTCCAATACATTTATGAGAAGAGAGAAAAGTGAGTCTACTTGTTAATATGACTATTTTTTGAAGGGGCAATTTGGTAAACATTTCAAAGTCTTCATTTATTTCTTAAACTCCGTGCCCGGTCAAATGTTGCCACATAAAATGGGACGGAGGGAGTATTCAACAAGTGGTATCAGAGCCTGGTGGATAAGAGCGAGTTAGTAAATCAAAGAAGATTCTACAAGCTACTGTCAAAGGCTACAAATCGCAAGGCACTAATCAATGGTGGATTTTGCTAGCACTCTCAATAGCGTTGAGAAGCTCAACGCAAGCAACTACGGATCATAGAGCACGAGAATGCAATATTATTTTCTCGGCCAGGAATTATGGGATATCATCGGTGGATTAGACACCACACCACCAACAGATGCTGAAGCAACAAAAAAGTGGAAGGTCAAAGCTAGAAAGGTCATGTATGCTCTCACTGTAAGCATCGATGATGAGTTCCTACAACGCATTAAGAATGTCAAGACACCCAAAGAAGCTTGGGACACCTTGGCAATGATTTTTACAAAAAAGAATGATGCAAAATTACAAAGGCTTGAAAATGAGCTTTTGTCAATCTCTCAACGGAATATGATGATCAGTCAATACTTCTCAAAGGTAAAATCTTTATGTGATGAAATATCAAAGTTAGATCCAGAGAGTGTTATCACAGAGACAAGAATGAGGAGAATCATTGTTCATGGTCTTAGGTAGGAGTTCAAAGGCATAATTACAGCCATACAGGGATGGGTCACAGAACCAACTTTATCTGAGTTGGAAAATCTGTTAGCAAATGAAGAAGATTTGGAGAAGCCATTATCAAGTTTCACTATAGAAGACGAAGATAAGGCGCTCTTCAGCAAAAGGCAAGACTATCAAAAAAGAGAAGCGGAGAAAAGCTCACGGCCAGGGGGAGACCAAAAGAATCAACATCAAAAAAGTCAACGACAAAACAAGCAGGCGAAAGGCTTTAATAATCGACAGATGGAGAAGTGCTACAATTGTGGAAAGAAAGGACACTACGCCAGAGATTGCTGGTACAAGAAAGCTGAAGGTAATGTAGCTACTTCTTTTCATAATCAGAAAGATGAAGAAGAAGTTTGGGATTTCGAGACCTCTTATGCAGTTGAAGAAACTAATCAACAAGAGGAGTCTACCACCTGTCATTTTAACAAAGAAGAGGAGATAGCACTTGCAAATGTGAATGAGAAATTGGTCGATTATGAACATGATTGGATCATTGATTCATGATGTTCCAATCATATGACTGGTGATGAGAAAAAGCTCATTAACATGAGTGAATATAAAGGTGGTCAAGTAGTGGTGACTGGAAATAATTCAAAAATGCCATAACTCATATTGGCAAGACGATTCGTGCCTCATCACAGCTCAAGACAAGTGGAACTTCAAAATGTCTACCACGTTCCAGGTATGAAGAAAAACTTATTATTCGTATCGCAACTAACAGATTCTGGAAACTATGTCTTGTTTGGACCAAATGATGTAAAAGTATATCAACACTTAGAAGTTACAAGTACACCAATCATGGAAGGGAGAATATTAGAATCAATCTACGTCATGTCAGCGGAGACAACTTATGTTGAGAAAATGCGGAGTAATGAAACAGTTGATCTATGACATGCGTGCACGTGAGCTATAGCAAACTAAAAATCATGATGCAACAATCAAAATTAAAAGGTCTTCCCAAGCTTGAGATTAGAGGAGACACTATATGTGTTGGATGTCAATATGGGAAAGCACATCAACTTCCCTTTGGAGAATTAAAGTATCAAGTGAAGGAGCCATTTAAGCTGGTACACTCAGACGTGTTTGGACTAGTGAAGCAGTCCTCCATCAACGGTTATCGTTACATGGTAACATTTATTTATGACTTCTCAAGGTACGTATGGATTTACTTCTTAAAAGAGAAATCTGAAGATTTGAGAAGTTTAAAGAGTTCCAATATACTGTAGAGAATGATATTGGAAGAAAAATCAAATATCTACGTACGGACAATGGGGGAGAATACACGTCACGAGAGTTCAATGATTATCTTAAAAAGAAGTTGATAAGACGACAGTTAACTTGCCCAAATACGCTACAACAAAATGGAGTGGCTGAAAGAAAAAATAGACATTTGGCAGAGATATGCAGAAGTATGCTGCATAGTATGAATGTACCAACAAGGTTTTGGGCAGAATGCATGAAGATTGTTGTCCACATCATCAACACGCTGCCGCAGAAAAGATTGAGATTCATCTCACTATTTGATAAACTTAAAAAGATGATTTCTACCGTAAGCCACTTTCGAGTTTTTGGTTGTGTCTGCTATGTGTTTGTACCAGATCATCTTTGCAGCAAGTTTGATAAGAAAGTTGTTCGTTGCATCTTTGTTGGATACGACAAACAAAGAAAATGATGGAAATGTTATGACCCTACCACAAATTGAACATATGTGTCAAGAAATGTGGTATTTGATGAAGCATCATCATGGTGGTCTGAAGAAGCCACATTACCAGATTCAATAGAACTGGAAAACTTAAATCACATACAGAAGAGATATCTTCAAGCGGAGAAAATAAGAGCAAGTGGAAAACTGGAATTCATGAAACTCCAGAAGAGTTGCAAGAAAGAGTACAAGAAACTCCTCAACTACGAAGATCCACACAAGTGAAACGCCAAAATAGTAAGTATATAAATGCGGCACTGGCTGAGGTTGACAAGGTCAAGGAACCTACCACCTTCTAAGAAGCTTCGAAGAGTAGTGAATGGAAAAAGGCAATAGAAGAGTAGATTGCAGCCTTAAAGCTAAACCAAACTTGGGAGTTAGTGGCTAAACCTATGGATGTTAAACCCATATCATATAAGTGGGTATATAAGCTGAAAACACGTCCTGATGGATCTATCGAGCGGTACAACGTACGACTAGTGGCCCGGGGATTCTCACAAGAGTATGGTCTTGACTATGACGAGACATTTAGTCCCGAACAAAAATTACTAATGTTCGTGTGTTACTAGCTTTGGCAGCTAGTAAGTCTTGAACACTGTGGCAGATGGATGTAAATAATGTTTTTCTTCATGGAGAATTGGATCGCGAAATATTCATGGATCAGCCACAAGGTTTTGTGAATAGAGTCCATCATGATTATGTGTGCAAATTGAAGAAAGCTTTGTATGGGTTGAAGCAAGCCCCTCCGGCATGGTACAAAAAAATTGCCGAGTTCTTGATCCAAAGTGGCTATCAAGTAGCACCAGCAGATTCAAGCTTATTCGTAAAAGCTCATGAAGGAAGGTTAGCTATCATATTAGTTTATGTAGATGATCTAATCATCACATGACGACTTTGATGAGATCCATCAAAGTAAAAGAAATTTGATGGTGCGATTTCAAATGAAGGAATTGAGTGAACTAAAACACTTTCTTGGTCTTGAGGTTGAAAATACAAAGGATGGATTATTCCTTGGACAACAAAAGTACGCGAGAGATCTACTCCAAAAATATGGAATGATGGGTTGCAAGACATCTTCTACACCGATGGAGCCTAACTTAAAACTATATTCCCATGAAGGCAAGACTTGGAGGAAGAGACAATGTATCGTCAACTTGTCAGTAGTCTTATCTATTTAATATTGACCAGACCAGATATTGCCTTCGCAGTTGGAGTAGTTACTATATTTATGCAGAAACCAAAGAAGCCTCATTTGGAAGCAATCAGAAAGGTATTAAGGTATGTGAAAGGAACTATTGACTATGGACTATTCTATATGAAAGGAGCTTCTTGCAAGATAATAGGATATTTTGATGCGAATTATGCTGGTGACCATGATACTCAAAGATCAACCACTGGATATGTTTTCAATCTTGGATCAACCGCAGTATCATGGTGTAACAAAAGACAACCAACTGTTTCACTTTCAACTACGGAAGCAGAATATCGAGAAGGAACGATGGCAGCACAAAAGAGCACATGGCTAAAGCAACTCATAAAAGACTTGCATCAACCATCAAAAGATATCGTACCACTATATTGTGACAACTTGTCAGCTCGGATGAAGCATGTGGAAGTAAATCATCATTTTCTTCAAGAAAAAGTTCTTCAAGGTGAAATTGAAATAAAGAAAATCAAGACAGAAGAGCAAGTAGTAGACATATTCACAAAGAGCGCCCTCGACAAAATGAAGTTTATAAGATTTTGAGAAGCGTTTGGAATGATTGAAAAAGAAAATAAAGTTGATGCTGAGGGGGAGTGTTAAGAAATCATCACCAACAACTTAATTAATATTCAAGACATTTCAAAGAAAAATCTAGAATATTCAAGAGTAATAAAGAAATAAAGAAAGATCTCTAGAATGAGAATTCTAGAGAGAAAAGTCTAGAGATGTTCTAGAAAAGGTAGTTCTAGAAATAGGTAGTTTGAAGAACATTCTATAATATAGTAGCAAAACCCTTAGCGAGATTCTTCCATCACCACCTATAAATAGAGGTGGTTTATTTGAGTTGTAACCAACCAAGCAAGAAACAAAGTAAGAAAGCAAGAAAGAAAGTAAGAGAGAAAACAAGAGTGAGTGCTAAGTCAAGAGTGTTGCTGAAGCAAGCAACAAATGTGGTCAAGATTGTAAGACCGAAGCGGGTCCTTCCTTTGATATAATAAAATTCAAATTGTCAGAAATCGATTGTGGCCGTCGTTTCCCAAACAATAATATTCAATAACAATTGCCCTATTCATACCGTGGGTGTCAAATTGTTTATCAGAAAAATGGTACAATTAAATTTATAAAAGTTCAAGAGCATGTGATCAATTTAGCTTGGTAATTAGGTTGATAGACAATTAATATATTGCTCATATGAGTATAAAGTAAATAACAAGAAATAAAGCAAAGTATAAAGTTGGAGAATCTTACAAATTAATCAAGTGTATGAGAATATTCTTTGTATTTCCTAAGATAAACTCGACACAACGAATCTTACAACTTTAGGATACGAGAAAACAAAGAGAAGGCTTAGAAAATCAAGAAGAAAGTAATAGTATTGTATCGGTCTGGAATCTAAATGAATTACAAGAAGGAATGGGGTGATCTATTTATGTGTTACAAAGGTCAGGCGACGTTAGCCAGTAAAAGTGCTCCTCTCGAGCCCTAAAGTACTAGGACTGATGGGCACACGTAATGAATTTATTAGTGGTATTAGCTATAATTACTGACACACTCTAATGATTGTATAGACTCGTCTTTTCACCTGCCTTTTTTACCTCTTTATTCCCTTATCAATCTATCCACGTCATTGAAGAACTGTCCCAAATCCAACTCTTCCTAGACACATTTCCTTTTTTGTTCCAAGAACATTCCCTTGAATGATGGTCATTTTCAATTCCTTACTACCTTGAAGGATGTACATGTACCTTTTTCGTGTTTCCATGTGTTGAAGTCAAGTTTTACCCAATACAAATAGTCATTCCACTTCTTAAATGTGATGTTTGTCATAGTTAAGAAGCATGAGGATAATCTCAAGTATCATGGTGGAATATTGGAAAGACACCCGTATCTTTAAAAATCTTGCATCTCTTCACATTAAATGCCTAAGACATGTGTCCATTAGTCATCACTTTTTAAAAAGTCGTGTCATAACCTAAGCTATCTAAGTCTTCCACCCTCATTTGTGACAGACTTACTCAAAAGACTTGAATCTCCACTCAACTTCTTCAAACTTTTATTCTTTTAGTTGTCTTTCGTCCTTTTTGGTCTTTCAGATTTTTGTGATCTTGTACCCATCCTTCTCTCTTCTCCTACGTTTTGTTCAATAACACTTATAATTTTTGGTCCACCTTACTGACTTTTGTCTTTGCCTCATATCATTTATTGGCGTATATATTCCTTCATTGTCACTAATTTTCGCTAGACAAAGACGATTTCATAATACTGCCACAAGCCGAAATGAAAGACAACGTGAATGGGAGTGCGTTTCCTCATCAATTAAAAAGACTGCAACTGCATAAAAGAAAAATATCAAGTGTGCACCTTTAAAGATTTTGAAAGCATCATTTATTCGCTTACACCTACTCCTTTTCCATAGGATTTGAAGATCCTTTAATTAACTCAAGTATCACTTTTTTCTATGGACCTTCAATATATATGAAAGATAACTTGGTCCCAGATTCTGGAAGACTATGGTCTGTCTTTAGGTTTTGGCCGTCAAAATCACTTGATCAACCTCATGCTTAAGTACTTCTCTAGGATTGTCTGCAAGGGTATCATAAAGTTGGTACAAAGCGGGAAAAGTTGCATTTTCAAGAACCTCGATGATGTCCATGATCAGGGCTAGGATTGCGCAGACTGACTTCTCCTAATGGCATATAGAAACGTGGTAGAGAAGGTTAGCTCAAGGAAGGAAGCTAAGTAAGGGCGAGCTACAACAAACACAAATGAAGGGACCGCTTCAGGTTCATTTGAATAATGTGAAGATACAGACGAAGCAACTAAAGTCGAATCAGAATATTCCGCTGAAGTAGAAACGATAGGATCGTAAGAAGAGGGCTAGATCGACTGATTTGTTGTCATATATTCCTGAGGCCTATGTGATCCGCTCCTTTCAAAATGATGGAATATGTTTTGTAAGTTTTTGCACTCTTGATGGGTATCGTGGATCATATGATCTCCAACACTTTGGAAGGAAACAATTGAGTGCCTTATGGAATTAGGATTTGTTGGAGGTTGACAATCAGTTCACGCAGCATACAACCAATGATGTTGGAATCTACTTGAAAGTTGCAAAAACCCTCACTTTAGTTATAGAATTTCTAAGGAAAGAAATAAAAACCAACTACTCAGAGCTAAACACCTGAATGAGCCATATATAGGAAGCATCGCTGGTTACAGAGGAACCTAGCTCTAAGAGTTACGTGAGGATGCCTTACAGATCCAATGTGGTAGTTAAGCCCATTTAAAAAAGGTTCAAGATAACAGACATATCGAACTATAATGGGAACACAATCCCTAAATTGCATTTTTTTCACAACGATTGTCAACAACAATGATTTGACCAAAGAGTAAGAGAAGTTTGTTATGGTGATGAAGTTTAGGGAAACTTTATCGGGTAGAGCCTTAATATGGAATTTCCTGTTTCCTAGAAAATTTATTAATTCTCTTAACATGCTTGAAGAAAGTTTTGTCAAGGCCCATGTATGAGCAAAAAAGGTGCAGCCCCAAAGGACAGACATTGTCAAGATAGAGAAAGACAAAACATTACTATAAATGTTTTTAACTTTTCCTGAAAGAAAAATATAATTTTCCTCCATATTTGGTTATTATTTCCTTAAAGGAAAAGTTAGGAGATTTATAAATTGAAGACCCCACTTCTCCTATTAAGAACAACAAGAACATCCACAATGTAGTCAATAAAATTTTTTGTTTATGGGGAGATTTTCTCCTAAACATATTTATATGTTTTTTAGTATTAGTTTTCAATATGTAGGTTGATTGACCAAACTATAATAATATTATATCTTTAGTATGTTTTTATTTGTCAATCATATGATTTGCAATTATAAATTTCCGCATGACGTCCTATTGACCTTCATAACCCAACACGGCTTAGGCGAATCTTTCTCTTGTTTTGACCATTTGACCATTTAAAATAGGTACATATATGTTTGACCTATTGATTAATTAATTATGAAAAACTATAGTTAATACCATTTTGTATCTCTAGTCAAAATGATGAAACGACCAAAAGATTTTTGGGATTTGAATTTGATAGCACACAATTTCTCTCTCCTTTATTCTTGAGCATTTATTTGATGTTTGTGGTCAAGTACAATGAATGAATGAAATCTCCTCAATATTGCAATACGTGATATATATATATATGTTCATATTTGGATTTTTATTTTTGTAAAAGATAATATAACCCGTTCACTTTTACATATTTACTATTATTCACTATTTAAAAAATAGATATTTATTATTTCTAATATATCAAGAAAAAAATACAATATTTGATAAATAAATAAATAAAATATCTTGATTGCCTTGATAAGTAAATAAAAAAAGATTAGTTTAAGAAAAGGCTCATATATATCTTGATTGCCTTGATCCAACAAGAAACAATGTCATGCACAAATGAGATGATATATACTTTTTCTACTTGAATTATTTAACTAATTCTATACATTATTTAATCTAGTAGATAGTAATTGAATTCATTAATCAATTAATAAAAATTAATGATAATGTGGTAAGTCCTTTTTCATAATTTTCTGATTAAAGATTTTAAATTTGTCTTATTAAATACGAAGTTATCTTTACCAGAGATCATTCTATCTCCCAATATGACCCTTCCCGGTATAAATTCAAAATTAGAAGAATTTTAATGCAAATATTAAATAGCGTGCGGAAAAGAAATCCAATTAGAATAATCTTTGAAAAGAGACACATAAGAGATATTGTTGAACAAATTAGTAAAAAAGAAAACATTCTTTCCGTAGATTAAGAGGTGTTTGACCAAAGTAAAGTATATACACGAATGGTTACCACTTTAATTAATATGATCAAAATGACCTTTCTGATGTCACTCGTCAATATTGTTCCCATAAACTAAGATTAATCCACAATTATTAAAATAATAATAATTAACATGCTTTTTCTAGTACAAGTATCGATAAAGTTTATATGTAAATATGTAAATCCTTATTCAACATTTTTTTTAAATTTATTTGTTCTTGGTACAATTGAGTCTCTGTGTAAACAGATATGGAACCGTAGAAGTGGAGGTAAAATTATAATTTTGAATCTTAAATTAGAATTACAATTTTTATGGATAAATTTTATAAATGATCACATAATTATGATTTATTTTATTAAATTATATAATAATGTTTTCTATTAAAAAAAATACAAAACTTTCACTCTACTAACGCTAAAAATAAAAAGGGTCAATTCTTAAGAAAATCTGAAAATCATTGTAGCAAGGGTAGAAGTGAAATAGAATTGGTAGTCATTGTATTTACTTTGTGTATGTTGTGTTCCTAATAAAATTGATTTAATTTATTGATAATTATTGTGGGGGATGAATAGTTGTTTGATAGTAATAACGTGTTGATTGGGTGAACCACAAGAAGAATTATATGAAGTAAACAAATATTGATCTTTGGACATAGCCTATGATTGATATTTGTAGGAATGATGATACTTGTATTAATAATAAATTGTGAATTATCGAAAACTGTCTTTTATGACTTATGGTATGATATGCAATTATGATTTATATTGTGTTTGATGTGTTGTTATGAAAGATAACTAAGCAGAGAGCATATTGAGATATGTTGAGATGATAAGAATATATATTCTATTATAATGATGAGTGACTCGAGTCCGAAGTAAGCTTATAGACGATCACACGATGTATGTGTACCACGTAGGTATAAATTATGAATTGAGTATCACCCCATTATGACTTATGAATCAGGGACCACACCGATATGAAATATGAATCAAATATATATCGATACGATACATGAACAACAAATTTTTTATACAGATCATGACTAAATGTGCAAGATTAAAAACCCTTTTAACATGTGTGCACAATCAACGATTGTGCGAGCAACATATGAAACAATTGAGATTGATGAGATACAAACATAGATATTATTGTGAAATTGGTGGGAATAAATTAAAATTTATGAGTTATTGGGGAGTTATCCTAATGACTTTATGCCGCATAGGTAGACATCAAAATTTAACCGAATTAAAATAGCATAAATTCAAATTTTAAAATTTATTAGAATTTCAATTTAAGTTTAATTCATACCTATAAAAACAAAATATTTCTTTGGAAGTTCTCTTTTCCTTTCTATTATTGTTTCGTTATCTTTCCTTTTTTAGTAAAAATCCTTCCTATTTTACCTCCATCCAAATTCCTCATTTTTGTCCTAATTTATGTGTCACATTATCAATTTAATATCCCACCTTTAAACATTAATCATAAATTCAAATATAAATTTTTGTATCTTTGAAAATTACATAAAAATAAAATATTAGCAATAATTAATAATTTAAATATTTAAAAGACATATAAAAAAAACTCTAATAAAAAAATTGGTTGATTCTCAATTTTTTAAATTATGACATATAAATTGAAAAAAATAAAATAATCTAGTAATAATTTATATCATATATTCATTGAGTTAATGTAAATATGGGTGCAAGTTAGTTTTTGAAATTAAAAAAAAAACAAATAGTTTATCCAAAATTATACTTTTACAACATATTTCATATACTTTTATTTTCTTGTAAGCATAACTAAAATAACATTATAATGGATTTGCATTTGAATATGTTGTAGGCGAGATTTTTTTTCTCCTTTTCGTACTAGGAAACGCGTTATGCTGTCCCATCACACGTGGCGACCATGCACGGCTTGAAAATACTTCGAAAATAATTGGTCCCACATTGTGATTTTTTCCTACTTTTGACAAATTTATTATTTCATATTTAATTTTTAATAAATTTTTATTTAATGAAATAATTAATATTTACGTAAAAAATAATAATTATATCACGTCAAATGTGACACTTAAATCGAGTAAAAGAGTAATATGTTTTTAGCTACTTTAGTATAAAACTGAGCATGTTAAATATATTGTTAAATAAGGTTTTTGACAATCATTTTTATAATCACATATTAAATAATAAAATAGTTACAGATTATGAGTTTATGCATTCTACTATTTGATACTCCCTCCATTTCATATTAATTGAATTTTTGAGGTGTTTCACACCCTTTAAGAAAAATAGATTAAGACATAAATTGAATATAGTTTTCCATTTTTACCCTTATTAATTATTGTCAAATTTATTGAAGTCATCACATTGAAAATCCAAATGAAGGGTAAAATTTGAAGAACACTCTAAAAGTAGTCTTGAAAACTGAACAATTAAGTTAATTTGAAAAATGAAAAATGCCTCAAAAA
>NW_006239715.1:67981-75035 GCF_000226075.1 Solanum tuberosum
ATCCAAATGAAGGGTAAAATTGGAAGAACACTCTAAAAGTAGTCTTGAAAATTGAAGAATTAAATTAATTTGAAAAATAAAAAATGCCTGAAAAATTCAATTAATATGAAATGGAGGAAGTATGTGATAGTAATAAAATAACCAACATATTAATAATTTAATTCTATATAATTAAACCTTATGTAATTAATATTTACATAATTCTAATTAATTACTCCCTCCATTTCATATTAATTGAATTTTTGAGGCATTTTCTATTTTTCAAATTAACTTAATTGTTCAGTTTTCAAGACTACTTTTAGAGTGTTCTTCAAATTTTACCCTTCATTTGGATTTTCAATGTGATGACTTCAATAAATTTGACAATAATTAATAAGGGTAAAAATGGAAAACTATGTTCAATTTATGTCTTAATCTACTTTTCTTAAAGGGTGTGAAACACCTCAAAAATTTAATTAATATGGAATGGAGGAAATAATAACTAAACACTTCTTGAACTGTTCAAATCAAATGTTGAACAAATTAAATTACAATAAAGCAGACAGAGATAAATACTATTTGGTAGCGCTAAAACAAAAATTAGCCTTAAATTAAGATATTCAATAAGAGCATGTTTTTTCAGCTCGATATCATTAAAAAAAAATCTTGACTATTAACTATTAAGTTCATTTTCGAACTATTATGTTTCTATTGGACACAATTAAAGGAAAAAAAATTATACTCAAGATCTGTGTTGTGACGTTGAACAAAGGGGTCAAAAATTGACATAAGTCTATCCTATCCAAAAAAGTAACGGCTAAATTATTGGTTCGTTGAGACCCTTCGGTGGCGCAGTGATTTGGATTTGACACTTTCACGGTGGAGGTGTCAAGTTCAAAATCCCTTCTCAGTGGAAGAAAGGATTTGCCTTCTGGGTCGAGCTCGTCGAATCGAGTTTGTCTAGTGTGAGTTTCCTTTTCTGTGTAGTTTGCGAGCTATTGCATAAAAATAGGGGTTTAATCTTGTGCACATCCAAAATACCAAAATATAATGACTGTGTATTTCCCTTGTCATAAAAAAATAATTATTGATTGGTTGGTGGCTTCATTACTTTAATTTATAGTATATGGAGATTACGCTTCATACATCATCCTTATGGATGGACTATGCTACTGCCAATTATTCTATTCACATTCACATTAATAATTAAATAATGCAACCATAGTTGTATAACATATTCATCATAAATTGAAAAGTTAAATGTTTGAGTCGTGCAAAGTGAAAATAATGTTTTGTTGATGTTCAAATAAAGTTTCATATTGTTAGTGATAAAAAAAAAAAGTTACTTATAAGGTGTTAAATATTTTTAATGATGTGAGATCTTCTTAAAAAATCGTAAAAAATTAATTTAAAACTGATAATATCATATCATATTAAAAGTAACTATTGTAATATGCTTTTTTTTTTAAAAAAACAGTATAATAAAGGCACTTGAGAGCCTATAGATAGTGATCAACGAATTCACATTAAGCTGAGAGATTATTTTACAATCAACTTAAAAATAGGAAGAAATTGAAAGAAGAGTAATCTATGAAAAGATCTAATTAAGAAGTTTTAAAAAGGTGAAATTAGAATTTTAAATTTATTATGAATTAATTTAGAATTTTAGTCATTTTAAGTTATTAAATTTAAAATTTATATATATTAATTTTTGAATAAATAAAATATTATGTTTAGATCAAAATTATTGAGTCGATAAAAAATATTTGGAAGTCAAAAATGGGGTTTGAAAAATTCTTAATTATTTGTTTGGTCTTAGGTGCTGTTACAAACGGTTGAGAATATTTTTTGAAGTTTATATGTCAATTTTGAGGCAATTTAATGAAGATAAAAGTTGATTTTAGTTGAATTTTGAGATTGAAAGATGAAGGAAAAAAAATCTGAGAAGTTATATAGTACAATATATTTTATACGTCGGGCATATGTTATTTGTGTTCTTTTCGCTTGGTTTATAATGTGTATCGGTACATATTTTAATATCAGATATATGTATCTAAGTAGAGATATACTGATGAATGTTTTCGTTCAAATTTTGATACTAGATACATGTATTTAAGTACGAATACATTAAATAATTAATATAAGATAAACTGATGAAATTGATATATGATGCATAGGATGAAATCAATATCAAATATACCGAATGAAATTAATTTTGGATGAACATATACATGAAATTGATACTGAATACACAAATATATGTATATTTTTTGAAATTTAGATACATTCCCAAATACAAATACATAGAGAGAAAGGTGTGGAAGACATGAGAGAATTAAAGTATCACAAATACATGTGAAACACGCTTGAATACAATATATCTAGAATAAATGATACCTAGTTTGACCCTATATATTTGAGATACATACATTTATTCCGTCAGATACATATACATGAAACATTATATTTCTGACAAAAAAAAAGTTATTAGGAAAACAATTGTTTAAGTATATCATTGGTACCAATAGTAATATGCTTTGTGTTAGTTTCATTTTTCGTTTTCTTTTCTTTCTAAATAAGATAATTAAGCCCCTTTTTTTGTTTTCCACTCGGTGTTCGGAGCATACATTGGAGCTTCGATCAAATTCGAATCAGAGCACATTCAAGAGTGACGCTCCCAACAAAAAAAATTCCATATTGAGGGCTCGAACTCGAAACATCTAATTAAGAGTGAAGCAATCTCACCACTACACCACAACCCACGTTGGTGTAAGAGTTTCTTTTTTTTTTGTTTCTCCCTCAGTGTCGAATGACGCTCCCAACAAAAATAAATTCATATTCAGGGCTCGAACTCAAAACTTCCAATTAAGAGTGAAGCAATTCAACCACTACACCACAACCCATGTTGGCGTAAGAGTCCTTTTTGTTTTGTTCTCATTGGGATTTATCTCAAACTCTATTATCCAAAAACAAAGTGGAGGTGGGAAAAGTAATTAGGTATTGAGTGGGCCGACACCAATGGTTTCTATTGGGCTCATCATTTCCCACTTTCTTAACCGCGTCAATTTTAGCCGTTTTTTTGCTATGTTTTTGCAGAATTTGAATATACAAATATTCGAAGTACTATCATTAATTAATTAATTAATAGAGAAGTATCGAAACAAATCTCTAAACTAGACGTAACTTATTAATTTCATCTCTAAACTATTGATAGCCTTAAAAACATCATTTTACTTGACTAACTAAACTTAGATACACCTCGACCTACCACATGACAGAGCAAACAGCCTCAAACTCTTGTAGAAGCATGAGACTCTTAATAAAAAACAGATAGAAGTGTTGAAAACACCTCTAAACTTGACGAGAATTTAAAGGTATATTATTTCACTCATGTTATAAGATTAGGGGTGTATTTAAGTTCAGTTAATTAAGTAAATGAGTATTTTAAGACTGTTAATAATTTAAAGATAAAACTAATAATTTATATCAAATTTAGAGATATTTTCAATACTTGTCTCTAATTAATAAGTTTCGGTGTAGAAGATCAAACATGTTTTTGGACCATCAAAGTCAAATAAAGATTCTCATTTTGACTGGGAATATCAATAGATAATTCCTTCATATTACCAGTATTAATGTACTGATTTTGTGTCGGTAGGTACTTTAATATTCAAATTAATATTTATATCTCATTTGTTTTCACCTTCAAGAATTCAAACACAAATTGAAAAAATAAATATAAATTGAATATTGCATCGATTATAATGTCAGTCAAAGCTCAATAAAAATATAGTAAAGAAATTAGATATTTCCAAATGTGAAAAGAAACATTAATTGCATATAATATTGATGAAATTATTATAATTAAAGAAGCAAGTGAGGATTAATATTTGCGTGACAACTTGATGACCTCATAAATTTGGGATATTGATACTTATATACAACGATTTGGAAGCGAATAGAGTCATGCATGTATTAGTAATGTAGAAATTAGTTATGAGTGAATTTATTTATTATTTTATACAAATATTAGACTTAGTTATTTAGTACTAATTATATATTTATTAGTTATTCCACCTTCTATCTTATAAATATTAATACATAGATTCCCTCCTGACTTATGCACGTATTAGTTATGCAAATTTTTAAATTGTTTACCGAACTACATATCAATTTTATATATGAATAACTTATTTCTTATTTACTTACCAAATGTCGTATAAGTTATACAAAATTTAATATATGAATAACTTATTTCTTATCCTGCTACCAAACGATTCCTAAAGTATTGGTATATTTTGGGCAATTAGTAGCTTTTGCAATTGAATCCCCCTAATTGGAGATAACTACTAATTGGAGAAATAGACTCAATAGGAAGGTCAATATTCTCTCTTTTATTTCACCTTCATAAATCATAATATGTACTCATTCAGAAAATTCCAACTAAACACCTAAAATGGATTATTATTTTTTGTTTTTGAGTAAAGTCGACAAGGTGGTGGGTTTGAATCCCTGGGTATGAAGTCATCTTTGTTACAACGTTTTACCCCCTATTATCTGTGTCAATCTGAATTTAGTCAGACTCTAATATGGGTAACAGACAACAAATGGAAAAAAAAGAGTCGACAAGGAGGTTTCAATTCATCCATTCAAGAACGCATCCAAATTTCTTTTTCTTATTTCTTGTAGTTCAATTGAACGGATGTGAGATGAAAATATATTGATGATGTTGTATATAAACATAAATGTTCATGATATACAAGAATGAATACATGTGGACATGTTTATTGATATACATGGGAATATATATGACATACAATGGGGGATACACAAATAGACTATCTTCGACCTCGAATTTTCAATTTGAAATTCACTTCAAATAGACTTTGAACACCTCAAATATTGATATTCAAATAATTTAGATGTTCCAATAAAATCAAATTTCACCCAATCAGAGTCCTTATCGACAAAAGCTCATATAAATAATTTGGGACTGGTTAGAGTAGATTTAATTTGGTTGGGATTTTGAAAAAAAAAAATCAACTCGTTGAAGAAGATGAACATTTGCAATGTATAAACAGTGTATATAAACATCCCTAATACATAGTTATACATCATATATACATGTTATACACTATATAATATCAATACATTATATATACATGCGGCTATTTTTGTTTTTTACTTGAGAAATCTGTTTCGAAACAGTTTGGACCTCTGACTAAGGCCCAAAGACAAACTTATTTTTCAGATTTTAATTGAGCCCAAAGCCCAAAACTTGTGGCAATAACATGAAGATTTTGTATCTCTCAAAGTTATTAAACAAGAATTCAATAAGTTAATCACATTATAAGTTGAATTAATCAATTTAATTCAAAGTCTAAGAAATTACATGAACATGTACAAGTATTTTGAGAAATGGTCATGCTTGCAAAGAATAGCTAAATTATTGAGGTAATTCACTTTAGTTGAAATTACTTTAATAGTTAAAGCACTAAATACATGACTTATACAAAATCGACTTTAAAATCTCATTTTACAATAAATTATATTCTTTTAGCCTCAAAATTTTGAACTCTTTTAGTAATTGTAATTGCAATTTTTCGAGATTTTTGCAATCTTTCGTAGAAGATCACTTGAACCCTTATCCATGCTCTGATTTTCGAAACATTTTCAAAGAATAAGTTCTTACTTTCCAAAGAAATATTAGGTGGCGGCGTTGTTTTTAAAAGCCAAGTTACTTGATGTGTTTTTAATCAAGTTTAAAATTGAGTTGTAATTACTATAACCATGGTTGCTTGGCAGCCATTGTCTAAACACAAAAAATGTTGATTTTATTTCAATTTAAATATTTGCTAAGAAGTTTATTAACTACTCTGCCTTATTTATAGTTATAACTCAAATGCAACAAAATTATATATCGTGCATGATCTAGCAATTATGGCATGTGTGTCTTATTTTCATGTTATAGCATCATCATCAAGGATAAACGCATAATTGCTCATGAACTTTAATCTCATCTGATCGGATGTGTTATCGAAAATAAATTTTAGATCGAAAGTTTGTAATTGAGAAGTGACTAAAGTCAACATTTTGGTTAACGAATTCAGATTTGAGTTTTGACGATTGTATTAGGTTCGAAAGGTCATTTATGGCTTGGTTTTTTTTTATTTTTTTTTATTTTTTATAAAAAGTAACCATTTACACCTTTGGTTGTTCACGTAACATATATAAGATTTTTTCTTTTGTCTTAATATATCTGGATTCAATTATTTAACAATGATTTTTTTTTTCTATTTTGAAATTTGAATATCACCTACATCTATGTATTGAATGAGTGAATATCACATTTCATTTAGACACTCATCAGTTGTGGGGCAAAACATTAGCCTACAATTCTATAATTTACTAGACATAGGTGCCCGTGCTAACACGGACTTAATATCTTAATACTTTTTTATTTTAATATATTCTCTCCGTTCCATTTTATATGTCACCTTTTTACTTTGCGATTGCATTAAGAAATGATGTAACTTTACTCTTCTACCCTTACTTTTTTTTTTGGAACTCAAGTTTTCAATCAATGAATATGAATTAATTTATTTTGATTAATTAATTTAACCAATAAACATGAATCATTTACTTAGCTTTTCTAAGTTGGTCAAAAGTATATTTTCAAGGCTAATAACTCACAAGGGTAAAAAAGGAACAATATGGTAATTTATGCATTGATTTTATAAAATGACAAGTATTATGGTCCAATTATTTATAGAAAGGGATGACATATAAAATGGGACGGAGGGACCGTCCCTATTTAATTGTCCATATTTCCTCTTTTAGTTGTCCCTATTTAGTTGTTCATTTTGACAAATCAAGAAAGGACAACAAATTTTTTCCTATTATTCCCTTATTTAAATAAAGTAAATAAACTTATGAACTTCCCAACATTGATTAGTTATCTTGAATGAATTTATTTTGGAATTGTACTATAAGGGTAAAATTGTAACTTCACTATGCTAATCATTGTTGCCTTAATCTGTGTGCCATTTCTAAAGTGGACAACTAAAAAGGGACG